>NC_069499.1:473933583-474233583 GCF_027579735.1 Bombina bombina
TATCCATTCAGCCTTGGGCAGACAGCATCCAGTATGCTAACTGAAGTTTGTCCGGGCAACAGTGCTTTGTAGAAAGGTGTCGGTGGGAAGAATAAGTGAGTGCACACACGCCCCTCCCCAAGCAGCATTGTCTAGTGCAGGGTGAATGGGAACTTGTTCCTAGCAAAGAAGTGACATGTGCTGCTGTGGCTGATGTATAGTGTCATGCTGATACTTCACACATTAATGTAAGGTTTATTGTTATAGTTTTTGTTTTCTCTCTGTCTCAGATTTTACAGCTTCCCATAGTAGTTCTGCTGTTCGAGTCAGTAAACTTCTATTTGTCTGCACCTCCATGCTTCCTCCTCAGTCTTTACCTTGCTTTGCTCCTGTTGGCTGCCCTAAATCTCTTTAACCAGCTAACCTCACACCAGAATCACATTCAAAAGAATATTAAATGAATCCACAGTGGAGGAATTTATATATTTATTTACTTATTAGTACTGCTTACGTCCAGTTTCACATATAGCAATTTATTTTTATTTTTTTTAAAATGATTAGCCCAGCAGTGGATGATCCACTGCTGGGGTAATAATTTAAAAAAAATTATAAAATACATTGATTTAGTTGTTTTTTGGGATGTTGGGGTAGAGAGCGAAATTGCATGGGGTGGGGGAGGGGCAAGAATTTTTTTGCCCAGGGTCCAGTAAATATTAAAGACAGCCCTGATGCTCAGTAGCTGCTGATTGGCTGCTGCACATAGAAGCCTTGTGTGATTGGCTCACCCATGTGCATTGCTTTTTCTTCAACTAATTATATCTAAAAAATGAAGCAAAATAAATAATAGAAGTAAATTGTAATGTTGTTTAAATTTTCATTCTCTATATGAATCATGAAAGAAATATTTTGGGTTTAGTGGCCCTTTAAGCCAGCAGTGCTGGCTTAACTTTAACTTTATATATATATATATATATATATATATATATAATATATCATATATCATATATCATTATATTCTGAATTATGCGTAAACAATAATTTCATTACTACTATCAGCAAATTATTTTTGTTATCAAACTGAAGAGCCAGGTACATATTTTAGGAGCCATGTTTTAGGCATTAATCAAGACCTGCCTATCACATTATATTTACTAAGCACTTATAAGGCATACATAGTATTTGAATATACAATAAGTTCCAAAGACGAGTTCACTAGCTTAGACAAAATGATCACACTCTTTAGACTCTAAGTGTGCCCCGTGACACTCCTCACTTCACTCCCCTTATCAAATTTCAATTGTTAGTAGCCCCACGGAAAAATATAGAAACAGCAGTCTCTTACCGCTTCCTGGAAGTATAGTTCTGTGCCTTCTTGGTACACTGGACATCTGCCGTAATAGGGAGCTTTACCCGTTCGCCTGCGGGATGCAGCTGACTGTCTGCTATCTCACACCTCATACAGCTCCTGTGTCAGATACCGTCCTCAGCACACTTCTGGTGGTGTATCCGTTGGGGGAGGAGTGAGGCTCTGTGTCTGGGCGGTACAGCGGTCCTCCGCACGTGGGTGCAAATTTTACTGGAACACATCAAGTGGAAAGAATAAAACAATTTGCTCCTCCAAAGTTAAAACCTAAAATCCTATTATTGCACAATTTTAAAAACAAATTGGAAAGCTTGCAATACAAACATAGGGTGTTCATCGCAGCACTGGCGGCTTACGTGTTTCGGCTAACAAGCCGTAATCATTTAACTATACCCAAAACAATGTTGACTCTGTTATTCAATTAAATGTTAACTCCTAAAAGAATTCATATTTGACAGTCTTATAAATTGATCAGTTGGATTAAGTATCTAATTTTAACTAGTTTACATGTTGAACCTATTCTTATTTGGATAAAACGTTAATTTTTTTCATTTGTGGGGTTGAAAAAAATAATTAAGTTTCCCTTCAAAAAAAGTTCTTGCTCTTCAAGTAGAATTTGTAAAATCAAATCAGTAAATCAAGAAAAGAATTAGCCAGATGTTACTGCTAGAAACAAAGCTGACCATAAATCACTGTACTTTAAAATGAACAAGACATTACAGTATGTTAAGAGAAAAGACAAGTCCATGTTCTGGAGGAAAAGTTTTTTCTTTTGTTAAATGATGATGGTCGCCAGTCCTCACTCCTCCATAACATATGGAATATATTTCCCACCACTAGGAGGAGGTCAAGAACCCATACAAGAGCTTTAAAACCCTCCCACCTATTTTCATTAACTGTACACTTTGTATATTTACTTTGTGTGTATAAACAGTCTCTGCTTTCTCTGGACACGGATTTACAAGCATCTAATGTGTACCTTTTGCTGTATGTGTGCTACTTCTTAATCAGCAACGCCACATAACAGTCTAACTATGTGCAATTACTTAAGTAGGTACATGTATACTACATCCGATGCTTATGTCATGTACAGATTTTTAAACTTTGTCTAAATTTATGTATAAGTTTCTACATTTCAGGTTCTACCCTCAAAATAGTGGGGGGGGGGGGGGTTGTTTTTGAAGCAGAGTCCCTCGGATTGATCATCAGTTCTATATAAATGTTGTCTATGATCTTTAAGAGCACAACATTTACAAAAGGATTTGGAGGATAGGGGCATATTTAATCCTAGTACCTGTGTAACCTCATGGTCAAGGGATTTACCTTCCTACCTTGGATTTCATATCCCTAAACATATTGGTCTGGATTCCCTCTTGTATAATGGGAATATTCCTCACATTCTTTTTCTCTTAATTAAGGGTCAGTTTATGACTAATATAGACCACTACGAGTCTTATCTGCACTTCCCTATACATAGGGATTATTTATTTTCAGTTCCTGAGGTTTTGTATATTTGCAAAACTCTGCCAGTTTGCCACTCTGTGTGGGATACACTTTTGTTGGCAATCAGAATCAGGACATTTAAGTTGCTTCTTATCTGGCTAATATCTAGTGCATGCTTATTTTTTGTCAACAGCTGTTGCTTTTACTCTCAAATCTCTGTCTTTCAAGACAATAGTTGAATTATCAATGTACTTATAGTTCCTTATATCCTGCTATGAGGGTAGCATTTACAGGATTTATAATAGACTGAATCCTTATGCATGTATTTTCCTGACGGAACTTTGCATTATTAAGATTCTGAGGGTGTGTCTCTTCCTACAATGAGCTCCATCCATAGGTAGCTCAGTGCATGGAGGCAATCGGTCTTTTGGTTGCTGCTCAGTTGCAGTTTCTTTAGCCTTCTAGACCCCTTTAATGGCTAAGCTACATTAGTATGTGACTACAATAAAAGTTTTGAACACCCTGGTATATATGGATGGAGGTGAACTCAAGAATGATCTGTTTGTGAAATTGACAGAAAGAAACACATTATTGCACAGACAAAGTTTTCACCCCCTCATATGGTTGAGAGAATTGTGACTGTCCCTATATAAAGAAAATTAAGAATTGATGAAATGCAAGAGAAATTTGAACGTAGAGGTTATTGCCAGGTTGAGATAAGACAAATAACTAATAATTTACATAGTAATCAAAATATTAGGAGAAATAAATGTAACAAGATTACGTTTGTGAGTACATTTAACACATTGAGTAAAGATGTACATAGAATTCTTGTTAAAAATTGGCATATATTACAAAAGGGTTGCCCAACAATTGAAGAATTCTTTGACACCCCTAGATCCATATACCACAAAGGGTGGTAGAAGATTAATAAAGATAGTAACGCCCCCGAGTGGCAATATTCAATTTTTTTGGTTCAACAAAAACTGGTAAATACCCATGTCTAGGTTGTGATCACTATAATAGTGTAATCAAAGTGGATGATATTTCCCATCCATATACTGGGAAAATATAAAATAAGGGGATTCTTCACATGAAATTCATCATATGTTGTATATGCCCTTAAATGTCAGTGTGGGTTATTATATATCAGTGAGACCACCCAGCGAGTTAGAAACCGCATTGGTCAACATAAATCTAATATTAGGAACCCCAATTTAAATCATCTTCCTGTCCCCAAACATTTTCAAACATACAGAGAGAAGTGCACTCACAGGAACGAACAACCAGCTCAATAACATTGTTAGCCTGTTCTATGGCGATTTACCACCTGGGTGCATCTTTTTTTTAGCCCAGTAATGCTTTGCACAGAGTAGAACTTTCCTGTAGTATATCAGTCTAATCCTGCCTATTACGCTCACTCCAGTGCCGAAATACCAGTCAATTCCTCTCTGAACAAGGAACACAGCAACCCCAGACGATTGTTTCGGACTTCATTGGGCTTTGTCAGTGAGGTGTAGCCATATTCCTCTAAGCACACTGAGCAAGGAGTCCACGTCTGGTTGCCCCTTTTTCCCTTAGAAAGACTAAATACATACAGAGAGAAGCGCACTCACAGGAACAAACAACCAGCTCAATACCATTGTTAGCCTGTTCTATGGCGATTTACCACCTGGGTGCATCTTCTTTTTAGCCCAGTAATGCTTTTCACAGAGAAGAACTTTCCTGTAGTATATCAGCCTGATCCCGCCTATTACGGTCAGTCCAGCGCTGAAATACCAGGCAATTCCTCTCTGAACAAGGAACATAGCAACCCCAGACGATCGTTTCAGCCTTCATTGGGCTTCACCAGTGTGGTGTAGCCATATTATGTTTGTGAGTACATTTAACACATTGAGTAAAGATGTACATAGAATTCTGGTTAAGAATTGGGATATATTACAAGAGGGTTGCCCAAAAATTTAAGAATTCTCTGACACCCCTAGATCTATATACCGCAAAGGACGTACATGTGGTAGAAGATTAATAAAGGCAGGTACGCCAAAAACTGGTACATACCCATGTCTAGGTTGTGCTCACTGTAATAGTGTAATCAAAGGAGATGAGATTTCCCATCCACAGGCCGGACTGGCCATCTGGCACAGCGGGCAAATGCCCGGTAGGCCGACCAGTTAGCTGGGCTGATCAGTTAGCATAGAAGAAAAGCTCTAAAAATAATCTCTAAAAAAGCTCCAGCAGTTTAATCTTCTTTTTAAAATATTGCTGGATAAACTTATTAAAAGGTGCAACAAAGATTTTTTTTAGTTTTATTTATTTATTTTTAAAATGTAAAGAAGTTTATTTAAAAGCCCGCCCGCAATACATAGTTATAGCCTGTGCTGGGGCTTCAGTAAAGGCAGTAGAGCATTGGGGGTGAAGCAGGGTGGCCGTACAGCATGTTGTTTCCCTGCAGACACCGTCCTCTACAGATCTCTGAGTGGAATATTTGGCAGCCTCTGGTGAGTGAAATTAAAAGTTTTAAACAGTCTCAGAAATAGTGATCAGTGGAGTGATAGAAAAATAATGTAGTCTCCCTATCTTAATGTTTAAATTCCTGAGTGGCACGGAACTCCCTCACTTATGCGATTCACATCCTCCTAACCTCTGCATCTGAACACAGTGCTGAGGTCCTATAAACCAACCCCCCCAGCTGGCTAACAGTACAATACATTGCAGCTAAGGGCAGGGGTTAACAGCATCTGCTTATGGAGTGACCCCTGGCTGGGAAGGTGATGCTGCTAGGGATATAACAGCCTCTCTTATAGTGGGGTCATCTTTCACCGGCAGCCGTTCCCTGTGTCCTGCTTTTAGGCCTTTTTTTTTTTTTTTTACTCTGAGTCTGACCTCTGGTGGGAAAAAAAAAAGTCCAGGGAATGCTTGGTTTTAGATTCCTATGACAGCCAGATAGTTTATTTGCAACTATTTCAATTTGTTTTCCTACCTGCTATATCACTAATAAAATATAAATCCATAATATAGTGAATTATATTTATATAGTATTATAGAAGAAATGTAGAAGTGAAGTGGAGCCCTGTCTGGAATTACTCCTTGTGAAAGGATCTGGCTATGTGTGTGCATGTTTAGCCCTGCTTGTGTCTGTCTGTCCTTGCGTGTGTGTGTCTATCTCTGTCTATATGTGTGCATGTGTAGCCCTGCTTGTGTGTGTCTGTCCTTGCGTGTGTGTGTGTCTATCTCTGTCTATGTGTGTGCATGTGTAGCCCTGCTTGTATGTGTCTGTCCTTGTGTGTGTGTCTATCTCTCTCTATGTGTGTGCATGTGTAGCCCTGCTTGTATGTGTCTGTCCTTGTGTGTGTGTGTGTCTATCTCTGTCTATGTGTGTGCATGTGTAGCCCTGCTTGTGTGTGTCTTTCCTTGTGTGTGTGTGTGTCTATCTCTGTCTATGTGTGTGCATGTGTAGCCCTGCTTGTATGTGTCTGTCCTTGTGTGTGTGTGTGTCTATCTCTGTCTATGTGTGTGCATGTGTAGCCCTGCTTGTGTGTGTCTTTCCTTGCGTGTGTGTGTCTATCTCTGTCTATGTGTGTGCATGTGTAGCCCTGCTTGTGTGTTTCTGTCCTTGCGTGTGTGTGTGTCTATCTCTGTCTATGTGTGTGCATGTGTAGCCTTGCTTGTGTCTGTCCTTGCGTGTGTGTCTATCTCTGTCTATGTGTGTGCATGTGTAGCCTTGCTTGTGTCTGTCCTTGCGTGTGTGTGTCTATCTCTGTCTATGTGTGTGCATGTGTACCCCTGCTTGTGTGTGTCCTTGCGTGTGTGTGTCTATCTCTGTCTATGTGTGTGCATGTGTAGCCCTGCTTGTGTGTGTCCTTGTGTGTGTGTGTCTATCTCTGTCTATGTGTGTGCATGTGTAGCCCTGCCTGTGTATGAGTGCATCACTGTTTTTTGTATATGGGTTTGTGTATTCTATTTCTGTGTGTACCTATATGTGCATCTTGTCTATGTGTGTACATTGCTTGTGTATATGTGCGATTTACCCATGTAAGTCTGAACCATGTATCTATCCTCTGCTCACTGTCATCTAAACTATCTGTTCAGTGTGCTGTCATCTAAACTATGTGTTCAGTGTCATTGGTGTCCTGCCTCTGCCTTTTGTCATTTGAGTTTGTGGTCAAGCCACTGCTTTCTGTCATCTGAACTAGGTATATTATTTTTTAGTTTATAGGTATAAACAAACTGTTTTATTCTAAATACAAGTGCATTCTAAAATTATATAATAGTTCATTACAAGTTTATGTATGTTGCTGGAAAGATTTTGAGTTGAATAAGTGGGCAAGTAACAATTTTCATGGAAGTAGTAGTACCTGTACCTGTACACATTTTTCAAACCCTGTGTGTGTATATATATGTATGTGTATATATATATATATATATATATATATATATATATATATATATAAAGTGAAAATTGTAGAAAGCACTCACTGGACTGTAGACAGCAGTTCAAATCAAAAGTTTATTGTGACAATAAACTTTTGATTTGAACTGCTGTCTACAGTCCAGTGAGTGCTTTCTACAATTTTCACTTTCTACATACCTGGCTACAGCACCCTGGCAAGTTGTAGCGTGTTGGTGAGAGTGCATATACTACAAAAATATTTATATATATATATATATATATATATATATATATATACACACATACACAATATATACTGGGGTGGGCTGCTCTGGCTTAAAATGCCCGGGCCTATTTTTGGTCTCAGTTCGGCCCTGCCCATCCATATACTGGGAAAATATAGAATAAGGGGATTCTACACGTGTAATTCATCATATGTTGTTGTAAGGATTCCAGTCCTGCTTTTACTTTTTGCCTCAACTCACCTTCCTCACCTGTACTTAAGGCATCACCCCACCCCAAACAAGTGCTTAGTTGTTGAGTATTGTTTGCTGAAACCAGTGCTCTCTTTCTTATAAGCTATATACTTATCAAAAGAAGTTTTACTTCTACTACTTTAACATTTGGATTTACAAATACCAGCTGCAGTTTGGTCACAAAGGGACTAATAACAACTAGTCTCATTCATCCTGAAGATTGCTATTCCAAGAAGTATTAAGTTATTCAACTCCTCATCTCTACAGGAATTGCTATCTAATTTCCAACAGGAGGATTCTACCAACTACTACTACAGTATTAGTATCAAATCTAATTTACCTTGGATGCCTTAGGTAACGGCTAATTATAAATTTCATGTTTCCTTTTTGAACTTTTGTAAACTGACTTTGTCTCTCAGAAATTACTTTGATTGCAACGAATGTTTTATTTAATTCTATGAACTTCCTTTGAATACATTCTCATACCGGACAGTAACGGACTTTATGTGACGTCACACAGCTTCATACATCTCAGCGTGCCATACAGCTCCTTACAACTCAGCGTGTCTCACAGCTCTATTTACAATCACTAGTCTGTGTTCAGATTTCCACGCTGCAAGCCTTACTCTGAGTGCTGTGTCTCGCAGCAGGTCACGCCCCTGTCAGCAGCTGCAGTCTGTGTGTCTCACATCTCTCATGCCTCAGTGATTATTACAATGAACACTATCTCTCACATTTGGGTTTGAGCACAATTATTGTCAAAAGTTGTTATTAATAATAATACTTATTTTCAGCCTCTAAATATTTATATGGTATAACGATATAATATAACCATATAAAGACTTACTGCCATTACTTATAAAAATCACTCTGAATAAAACAGTCTATGCTGATATAATAGCCTGTACTTCAGTTGTGAAACAAATATAATTTATTTAGACTCTGCAGTTGTGATTCAAATAACCAAGGAACCTGATATAACAACTAAGCCATAAAATATGGATCCAGCAGAGCTTCCTCAAATTGTTTATAATTTAACACAAAGAGTTGACCAACTTAGTCAAGCCTTTAGAGAGTTACAATTAGAAAATGAAACTTTAAGAAAAGTAATAAAAGACACTGTCTCTATTAAACAGAGCCTTCCTGACAATCTGTCAGAACCATTTATTGCACCTCCAGATTTTTTCAATGGAGATAGGAATTTATACCGTCAATTCAAAAATGCTTGTCTGCTTAATTTCACCCTTAAACCTAAAACATACCCAAATGATAGGGTTAAAGTTCTTACAATGATAAGCTATTTAAGAGGTGAACCTCGCATTTGGGCAGACACTCTCTTTGAGACAAATAATGCTGTTCTTTCATCTTTTTCATCTTTTCTGGATATCATGGATGAATTATACTATGATTCTAACCTACAGTATACTTCTGAGAAAAAGATGAGGAATTTAAAACAAGGTAACAAACCTGTTGAATGTTACATAACAGAATTCAAGCAATATTCTATTGACTCTCAGTGGAACGCCATTGCTTTAAAAAACCAGTTCAGGCTTGGACTCTCTGACGCAGTAAAAGATGAATTAGCCCGAACTGAGTTACCTGAAACATTGGAAGGCCTTATGAAGCTCAGCAGGCAAATTGATAGGAGATTACGTGAAAGAAGATTTGAACGTCAATACCCTGAAATTGTCCATAAGAAGGATAAGGTTTTTAACCATCCCACTTCTAACAGTCCTCATACTGGTTCAACTGGTGCTGAAGCAATGGATATAAGTTTTTTCAGAGGACCTCTAACTCCTGAAGAACGTATCAGAAGGAAGACTAGAGGCCTCTGCATGTATTGCGCATCCTCATCTCATACTCTAAAGGATTGCCCATCTTTGCCACAGAACAAGAAGGGTAAGTACCATACCAATCTTTCTCTCCAGTCAAAGCATAACAACCCTCTTCATTGTTCTTTACTTCTTTCTCTACAGTGGGCAAATAAACAACTGACCATTCCAGCCATCTTGGATACAGGAGCACAAGGAAACTACATTGACAGTTCTCTGGTTTCTAAAAATAAAATACCATTGATAAAAAAGTTGTCTCCTATTTTCCTTCGTGTGGTTGATGGCTCTGAGATATCATCAGGGCCAATTACACATCACACCATCCCGCTCTCTGTCACTACATTAAAAACACATCATGAACATCTCACTTTTGATGTAATCACTTCTCCATTATTCCCAATAGTACTTGGGCTAGCTTGGTTACAGCTACACGAACCTGATATTAATTGGAAATCCTTAAAAGTTCAGATTTCTGTCAACAGACTTGCCATAGAATTTTTTTTCACAGTTTATCCTCCACATCAGAAACTCTGATACCAGAAATGTACAAGCAGTTCTCTGAAGTCTTCAGTAAGAAGGAAGCAGATACCCTTCCCCCACACAGAATCTACGACTGCCCTATTGAACTGAAACCTGGAACCACGCCACCTATTGGACATTTATACCCACTTTGTCAACCGGAACTGGATCATCTAAAAACTTACCTAGATGAAAATCTAAAGAAAGGGTTTATCCGTCCTTCGGTTTCTCCTGCTGGTGCAGGAATGTTCTTTGTGCGGAACAAAGACCAATCTCTTCGGCCTATCATTGACTTCAGACAATTGAACAAAATAACCATAAAAAACCGATACCCTCTCCCCCTCATTCCTGAACTCATAGAAAGACTCAGGCATGCTCAGATTTTTACTAAATTAGATTTGAGAGGGGCGTACAATTTAGTGCGTATCCGTGAGGGGGATGAGTGGCTTACCGCTTTTAGAACTAGGTATGGGTTGTTTGAATATCTAGTTATGCCTTTCGGCTTAACTAACGCACCCGCAACTTTCCAGTTCTTTATTAATGACATTTTCCATGATCTCCTTGACACATGTGTTGTTGTCTACCTAGATGACATTTTAATCTATTCCACAAATCTAGAAGAACATATCAAACATGTTAGTTGGGTTTTAGCAAGACTACAAGTCCATCGGCTATACGCCAAATTGGAAAAATGTATTTTCCACACCAACAAAATAGAGTTCCTGGGTTACTCCATCAGCCCAAATGGAATTCAAATGCAAGATAACAAAGTGGAAGCAGTAAAATCATGGCCCACACCTTCAACACGGAAAGAACTACAAAAGTTTCTTGGTTTCAGTAACTATTACAGAAAGTTCATTCGCAATTTTTCTAAAATTGCAAAACCTCTGACTAAATTAACTAGTGCTAATTGCTCTTTCCAGTGGACTAAAGAACAGGATGATGCGTTCAACTTCCTAAAGAATTCCTTTTCATCTGCCCCCATTCTGAAATATCCTGATCCAAACCTTCAATATACCCTAGAGGTGGATTCTTCAGATTATGCTCTTGGCGCTGTCCTCTCCCAAAGACAGTCTCCTACAGAACCACTACACCCAGTTGGGTTCTATTCAAAAATTATGACTCCAGCAGAGATCAATTATTCCATTGGGGACAAGGAACTTCTAGCCATTAAAAGAGCCTTCGAATTCTGGAGACATCTCCTTGAAGGTACCTCCCTACCTATAGTGATTTATACGGATCACCGGAATTTGGAATATCTACAAAATAATAAAACTTTATCTGGACGTCAAGTGAGATGGAGTCTCTACTTTAGTCGTTTCAATTTCCAAATCATGTACAGGCCGGGTTCAAAAAATGGGAAGGCAGATGCACTCTCTCGACGAGATCCAAGACCTATACAGGAAGACTCTCCTACTAGCATTCTTCCCCCTACTCGATTCCTTGCTATCCTATCTCAACAGGATAAGGAATACCAATCTGATCTTTCTTCAGAAGACCAAACCCTACTAGATAGCCTAACCCTCCAGGATGGTTTTTACTTCCATGGTTCTAAACTTTATATTCCAGAACGTTTCAGACAGAAAATAATCAAAGATCATCATGACCCTCCACTAATTGGTCATCCAGGAATTAAACGTACACATGAGCTCATCTCCAGAAGTTACTGGTGGCCATCGATGAAAACCAGTATAAAGGAATATATACAACATTGTACAACCTGTACAGTATCAAAACCAGAAAGGAGACCTCCCTATGGCTATTTAATTCCTTTGGAAGTACCGGAATCTCCTTGGTCTCATTTGGGAATGGATTTTATAGTTGATCTACCACCTAGTTCTGGACAAACCACCATTTTAGTTGTTACCGATCATTTTACTAAAATGGCACATTTTATTCCTTTTCATAAGTTACCCACTTCCATTGAAACAGCATATTTATTTCTAAACCACATTGTAAGATACCACGGGTTACCATCCATTTTAACTACTGATAGAGGAACCCAATTCACCTCACGCTTCTGGAAAGCACTCACTAAAGCACTCCAAATCGATCAAAGGTTAAGCACAGCCTTCCACCCTCAGACTAATGGCCAAACTGAGAGACTCAATCAGTGGCTTGAGCAATATCTACGATGCTATTGCTCATATCATCAAAATAAATGGACTTCCTTTCTCTCCATGGCTGAATTTGCCTATAACAATACCATTAACAGCACTACAAATTACTCTCCCTTTTTCGCCAACTATGGTTTTAATCCAAGATTCACTATCCAAACGACTTCTACTCATGACTCACCATCTGTTGATGTGCTAACACAAAACATAGCTGAAAATTTCCTACATTTACGAGATAACATCAAACAAGCTCAGGCGTCTCAGAAGAAATTTTATGATTTACGTCGTAGAGCTTCTCCGAAATATTCTATAGGGGACTATGTTTGGTTATCTTCCAAAAACATTAAAATGCACTTACCAAGTAAAAAATTGGCTGGGTTGTTCCTTGGCCCATTCAAAATTCTACACATCATCAATGAAAATGCCGTCAGGCTTGATCTACCTGATTCTTTACCCATCCACCCAACTTTCCATGTATCATTATTGAAACCCTACTTGGGAGATAAACCTGATGTACCTCTTCTACCCCCTTCTCCTATTCAATTGGGCACTGATGTCTATGAAGTTTATGATCTTTTGGACTCAAGATTTTATAATGGGGAATTACAGTATCTGGTCCGATGGAAAGGGTTCGCCCCAGAGGATGATACTTGGGAACCTCATGCACACATTAATGCTCCAAAGCTTATTGCTCGTTTTCATAGAAGATATCCAAACAGACCTAAATTCCAACCCGTGGTCGGCTTGCTTGAGGGGGGGGATCTGTAAGGATTCCAGTCCTGCTTTTACTTTTTGCCTCAACTCACCTTCCTCACCTGTACTTAAGGCATCACCCCGCCCCAAACAAGTGCTTAGTTGTTGAGTATTGTTTGCTGAAACCAGTGCTCTCTTTCTTATAAGCTATATACTTATCAAAAGAAGTTTTACTTCTACTACTTTAACATTTGGATTTACAAATACCAGCTGCAGTTTGGTCACAAAGGGACTAATAACAACTAGTCTCATTCATCCTGAAGATTGCTATTCCAAGAAGTATTAAGTTATTCAACTCCTCATCTCTACAGGAATTGCTATCTAATTTCCAACAGGAGGATTCTACCAACTACTACTACGGTATTAGTATCAAATCTAATTTACCTTGGATGCCTTAGGTAACGGCTAATTACAAATTTCATGTTTCCTTTTTGAACTTTTGTAAACTGACTTTGTCTCTCAGAAATTACTTTGATTGCAACGAATGTTTTATTTAATTCTATGAACTTCCTTTGAATACATTCTCATACCGGACAGTAACGGACTTTATGTGACGTCACACAGCTTCATACATCTCAGCGTGCCATACAGCTCCTTACAACTCAGCGTGTCTCACAGCTCTATTTACAATCACTAGTCTGTGTTCAGATTTCCACGCTGCAAGCCTTACTCTGAGTGCTGTGTCTCGCAGCAGGTCACGCCCCTGTCAGCAGCTGCAGTCTGTGTGTCTCACATCTCTCATGCCTCAGTGATTATTACAATGAACACTATCTCTCACATTTGGGTTTGAGCACAATTATTGTCAAAAGTTGTTATTAATAATAATACTTATTTTCAGCCTCTAAATATTTATATGGTATAACGATATAATATAACCATATAAAGACTTACTGCCATTACTTATAAAAATCACTCTGAATAAAACAGTCTATGCTGATATAATAGCCTGTACTTCAGTTGTGAAACAAATATAATTTATTTAGACTCTGCAGTTGTGATTCAAATAACCAAGGAACCTGATAGTTGTATATGCCCTTTAATGTCTATGTGGGTTATTATATATAGGTGAGACCACCCAGGGATAGAGACTTCATTGGTCAACATAAATCTAATATTAGGAACCCCGATTTAAATCTTCTTCCTGTCCCAAACCACCAAACCATTTTCAAACTATGAGTCATTAAGTAAGCCAACTTAGATGTATGGTTTTAGACAAAGCTTAGAAAAAAGTGAGAAGTGGGATAGATTAAAAGAGTTACTACATAAGGAAGCCAAGTGGATCTGGATGTTGGATACTGTGCATCCAAAAGGGATGAATAGATCATTTGATCTTAACCCTTTTATATGTTATTCCCGTAACCCCTTTTTCATGTGTATAAAATTCTGCATAAGATTTTATAAAAGCCTATTTTTCTCTTTAGGTCAGGTTGGGTGGACATTTAGCTGCTATTTTCATCAGTTGTTTTTATTTGTGAGTTCATTCACCTAATCTGTATATGGGTTACAATGGGTTAATGTTTCTGTATTGGAATGTATTTAGTGCCCATCCACTTGTAGCTTGATGATTGGCCCATTCTTAATTGGTTGTGGTATATCCGTGTGATGTTTGCACTATGTTTTTAGCTTGACAAAGGGGTAGGTGCTCCGAAACATTACTTTCTTTTTCAATAAAACTTTTTCACCTATGGAAAGTGTGCAGCTTGACCTTGATGTTCTTTGATATTTTATGAGCTTGGGGATAGATCTACAAGCTGGCACCTGCTGGGATTGAATATACAGAAGGAATTTGGAAGGTTGGTGTGCATACTACCATTTGGACAATTATTCTACATTAGTAGTTAATAAATTATCTATATTTGGCACACAGATTGCTTTTGATTTCTCCATCAGTCAATATTTTTCTTAAAGACACAAAGTCTGTCTTTGTCCCTTGGGACATCCTTCCTTTGCTAGTCTTGATCTATTGTTGCAACAAACTCTGGTCTCTCCAATGGGCTTACAGGACATAGTTCTAATGGCCTCTCTCATAAAACTGACACTTCGAAGCTATTGTTCAAGATCATAAGATCCTAGGTTCACATATTAGTAATATTAGTTGCTCCGTCCTGGCACCAAAGTACTTGGTATGCAGAAATAGTGCATATGTCCTTCTATTTTCCATAGCTCTTTTCCTCTGAGACAGACCTTGTTGTCTCAAGGTTCACTTTTCTATCAAGATATGAAATCTCTAATGGCTTAGAATTTGAATGCCTAGTTTTGGAACATAGAGATTTATTTGATTTAGTCATTGAATCTTGAATGCAAGCCAGTAAACCTGTAACACAAGAGATTTAAAGGGACACTCAATCAAAATTAAACTTTCATTATTCAGATAGAGCATGCCATTTTAAACAACTTTCCAATTTACTTCCATTAACTAAATGTGCACAGTCTTTTTATATTTAAACTTTTTGAGTCACCAGCTCCTACTGAGCATGTGCAAGAATAAGTGTGTATGCATTTGTGAATGGCTGATGGCTGTCACATGGTACGTGTATGCATTTGTGATTGGCAGATGGATGTCACATGGTACAGGGGGAGTGGAAAAAGACATAACTTTTAAAATTGTCAGAAAAAAAATCTACTACTCATTTGAAGTTCAGACTGAGTGCTATTGCATTGTCTTGTTATCTTGCATTTGTTGATTATTCAAATCTACTGTGTTGACTGGTCCTTTAACACAAGATTGGAAGGCATACTTTAAATTGTATTCTTCCAGAGTGTTTTCTTGGTATCCTGTAAAATTCCTAGAATCCTTCAATTTTTTATTATTTTTTTGCCCTGGTCAAGGGTTTGCCCACTATTTTAAACCTTATCTCTTTTTCATAGGAAGTTAGCTAAACTTCCTGAGGTTCAGACTTTTGTTCAGGCGTTATTTAGAATTAGACCACTGATGGAACCTATTTCTCCATCATGGAATCTGAACTTACTTTTCTATATATTACACGGTTGTTTTCTTGAGCCTTTGCATTACATTGCTATTGTCTATTAACTGGGAAAGTACTCTTTCTTTTAGCAATCTCTTCAACATAAAGGGTTTCTAAATCGTTAACCTTGTCTGTGATTCTACATTTCTCACTATCACAAGGTGAAGGCTATACATTGTACTAAATATGTTTTTCTTTGTAAAGGAAAATACCGATCAAGAGATGGTTGTTCCTTTATTGTGTTCAGATCCTGCTAACTCTAAGTAGCGGATATTACATAATCTGATTATAGTAAACACTTTGAAGTTTTATCTCCATTCAACTATAGCTTACAGTCAAACCTCTAGTTTGTTTTTTCACTACTAAATCTAGTAAGGGGCAGAAAGCTACTAAGATAGCGTTTGCCTCTTAACTCATAAGAAGGGATTCAAAACTTTCTTGACGGTTGGAAGGTCACCTTTCTAAGTGCATTTACAGCTCTATATTCAAGAGCAATTGCAACATTGTGGGTTTTTTAAAGATTTTACATATTTGGAGCAGATTTGCAAAGCTGCAACATGTCTTATCTGTGTACTTTTTTCAGTGTTTATTGCTTGAGGTTTTTGCTTTTTAACAAGCAGCTTTTGGCAGCAAAGTCCTTCAGGCAGCAGTGTCGGCTAAATAAGAACTGCCAGAAAAAATGTCCCACCATTTTCATAACATAGACCATCGGCTTGGGTATTAATCCTTTATGTTATGGAGGACCTTGAACTATTATAATTTTACAAAAAAAAACAAAGTTTCTGCTTACCTGATAAATTATTTTCTTTTGGAATGATGATTGTCCACAGGCACTGCTCATTTACATTATTGGGCAACAGTTTTAATGACACCTCTATAGACCTTGCTTTGCCTTTCCTACCTTTCCTTCCTATTCTCTACTTGGCTATTCATAAAATGAAGAGAGAGATAGGAGGGTTTTAATGTTCTTGAAGGAGTTCTTGACCTCCTCCTAGTGGCAGGAAATATAGCCCATATGTTATGGAGGACTGTGGACCATCATCATTCCAAAATAAAATAATTTATCAGGTAAGCATATACTTTGTTTTTGTTGACAGCATTGTTAATATATTGCTTAAAATAGTAGTACCTATCCCAAAGGTATATTTTGTTTATATGAACTATATTTACATAAGTTCAATGATAACAGCTCTAAATGCTTCATACTCTACAATTGATATTATGGCTGCCTTGTAACAGATATGAAACACTATAGTGTGTTTTTCAACCAACTGCTAGTTCAAGGATAGACTTCTTTTTTTAAACATTTTGTCCTGATATTCGGTAGCTAGGGACATGTTGAGGAGGTCAAAAGTGTTATGCCCCGCCGCTTAGGTGTAAGAAACATTATAATAATTAATGCATAATAAACATTAAATGCTAATTTCTAAAATTAATAACAATAATAATAATAAAACGTTGAAGAGAATGTCTCTGTAAGGACAGTTCACCACCTTGCAAGTTCACAGGATTTTGCGGTTACCATGGACATAATGTGGCAAAAGAAATGTAATTCATATATTAAACCTTCTCTGGTAACCAAGACATTACTAGAAGTACAGCATCTTACTCACCTTCCTTTCAGATGGATGAGAGGAGATATTATTGAAATGTGATTTAATGAGCGGTATGATCTTGGCTTACATCATAACACGATATTACTATGGTCTGTATTACAAGCCTTAAAAAATATATACAGATAACATAAGGAATTCAGTGTTCTTTTAGATTGTTAGATGTGGTGGATGACTAAACGTTACCCAAATATACACTCACTTAGGTTTAATATGATGTTTTTTATTTAAAGACAAATAATGAAAAATTCAAATGATTAGGTCAACTAACAATTCCTAGCTTGGTACTGAATCGGTAATCTACACAACAGTGAATAACCATTATGCACATGACCAGGGGATCCCAACATCTGGTTTGAACCTCTAAAACTCTGACAGCATCAATAGCATCTTAAAGGGACAATCTACTCCAGAATATTTATTGTTTAAAAAGATAGATAATCCCTTTTTTTACCCATTCCCCAGTTTTGAATAACTAACACGGTTATATTAATAGACTTTTTACCTCTGTGATTACCATGTATCTAAGCCTCTGCAAACTGCCAATTGTTTCAGTTCTTTTGACAGCCTTGCATTTTAGCCAATCAGTGTCCTCTCATAAGTAACTCCACATGCATGAGCACAATTGTATATATATATATATATATATATATATATATATATATATATAGCACACATGAACTAATGCCCTCTAGCTGAGAAAACCTGTCAAATGCATTCAGATAAGAGGCGGCCATCAAGGGCTTAGAAATTAACATATGAGCCTACCTAGGTTTAGCTTTCAACTAAGAATACCAAGAGAACAAAGCAGATTTGATGATAAAAGTAAATTAGAAAGTTGTCTAAAATTACATTCCCTATCTGAATCATGAAAGTTTAATTTTGACTAAACAGTCCCTTTAACCTTCAAGTCTGCCCAGTGTAAATATTTAGCAATTTTTATACTAAATCAGAGATAATCTATCATAATTTTAGTGATTGAACACAACATTTCCATAAAAAAAAAAAAAAAAAAATTATTGACAGAATGAGTACCTGGGAAAAGTACACTTGTTAATGTTGCTAAGCAACACTTACTTTATCTCTGCATGTGGTCTTCTCTTGCTTCAGTAGTCTCTTGAATAACAAACTGTATACCAAGGTATCAATTCCTTCGTACTAAACATTTATATTGCATTGTCCTTAGGGGCATGCAAACAAAAAAAAAGACGTGTCTTCAATTATTTAATACATAACAGCAATACAATCTAGAAATAATGTATCATATAACTAAAAGTTTTAACTGACATCTTCTTGTGAAAAGTACATTCTTTTCCTTACATAAATGTAACACAATTGATAATATAAGACTTGTGTTGCTCTGCTAAAGAAAAATTAGTGTAAAAAATAAAATGTGAATTTGATATCCTGGCCACTGGGCTAAAAGAGGAAGTAAATTATATTTGCCATGTAATAAAAAAAAAAAAAAGGAATAGACAGAAGATAAATTGGCACTACTGCACAAAGGATAATTAAAAGGACATAAAACCATCTTAAAGGGACATGAAACCCACATTTTTTCTTTAATGATTCAGATAGAGAATACAATTTTAAACAACTTTCTAATTTACTTCTATTTTCTAATTTGTTGAAGAAGCAGCAATGCACTACTGGTTTCTAACTGAACACATGGGTAAGCCAATGAAAATTGGTATTTATATGCAGTGACCAATCAGCAGCTAGAACCAAGGTTCTTTGCTCTTTATGAGCTTGCGTAGATAAACCTTTCAGCAAAGGATAACAAGAGAAGGAAGCAAATTAAATAATAGAAGTCATTTGGAAAGTTGTTTAAAATTGTATTCGCTATCTGAATCATGAAATATTTTTTGGGGGTTTCATGTCCCTTTAAGGTAATTAATATACACGGGCTGCTACAGTATACAGACTAGCTGATGTGTTTGCTCTTGTTTTGTCTTTGTTCTAGATATATTTATACAGAGCACTGTCTCATGTTTTCCATGAATCCTAAATATCTAACTGCAATGGAAGGAGGCCCCATCTACTTGTCACAAAATAATGTTTCTTACTAGGCAAACCTAGGATGTATTCAATATTTTAAATATTACAAAAGTTAAATCCATTATCTTTGTATTTTTTATTTTATACTGCAATTTTGTATTTACTTGTAATTAAATAAATAAAGACCAACATTTTTTATCCAAACTTGGAAAAGGATAGGGATGGGGTCAAGTATGCACCTTTTTATTATTATCAGTTATGTGTAGAGCGCCAACAGATTGCGCTTCTTGGTTCTAAAAATTAATTCACAAAAGGGAATTGGCATCAGTCATACTGTGCTGAATTGGGAAAATGAAGAAGTAGCAGCTGTGGAATTTGTGAGCTGAATAACAAAATACAAGTCTGGTATACATAAAATAAATTATTTTTGAAATATGTGAAATATGGACTAATGAATGATAAAAAATAAGTTAAAATTTATGTTTTTTTTATTAGTTTAAAAGGACATAGAAGTTGAATTTTATTAAACATACTTAATTGTCTTGATCTCCTGTATTGAAACTTAGCTCCTTTCAATGTGAGAATACCTATGTGTACTTTTTATATATATATTTCTTTATGGGTGCCATTTTTAATAGAGCGGTCTCGTGCTATTTTAGCAATTCCTTATGGAGGGAGGTTCTAATATCACGGTCTTGCTATCACGGTCATTAAGGGGATATATATATACAGTATATATATATATATATATATATATATATATACCTTGTTGCAACCACCATATAGTGCTCAAGATGCGCATATTCTATCTAGGAATCTAGGAATGCTCTCATGGAAAGGAGTTAAGTCTCAGCAAAGGATACCAAGACAAAAAGGAAAATTTGAAAATTAAAGTAAATTGGAAAGGTTTTTTTTGTTTGTTTTGTTATTACCCACTATCTGAATCGTGAACATTTAATTTTCTGTGTTCCATTAATATTAACAAACTTATCCTACTTTACCCTCCACACAGATTCTACTAATCTTTAGTGAAAAAGTGATTTATTTAAATAAAAAGATATAATAACAGAGTACAATAACTAAAGATCGTGCTGAAAGTATTCTGTTATGGTAAAGACTGACTTTCATATAAATGATAACCTTTCTATGCACAGCAGTGTATACATGAAATCCCTCTTTTGTCCTCTATGTAGTAAGAGACCATGAAAAATGGGTATATGTGCCACCTTCCATTGCAGCTTTTATGTTAATTGTTTACTAATATATCCTTTCTTTATGTCTTGTCGAATGTCTTTTATTTAACAGCATTGTGTTGCTTTTAACTGTTTGTGCAATTTAGGCTAACTGTGTAGATATTTCAAAGAAAGACAAGCGTGTGGCAAGAAGATGGAGAACAAAAAGTGTCAGCAAAGATGCAAAAATACAACTTCAGGTACAACATTAATCATTATAATACCCTTTTGAGGATACATTGAAATTTAGTTTCAATCTTGCTTATAAAACATCTGATCCTAAATATCATCAACAATATGATTGAAATACAGTTTACGCTTGGTTCCATGCCCTCTCCCAACTGTCCCATTTTAAAGATACAACTATTCCAAAATCCAAAACTTTTCCGGTCCCAAGCAGTTTGGATAAAGGGTTTTCTACCTATATTTGGCGTACATACAGGTTACGTCTTTTTGAAAAGTTATTAGCCCTTTATTCTCTTATGTCTATTGTGCCAGTACCTTACCCAGGTGATTATTCTAGATGACTGAGTTAGTAATATGCCATCCATCTGGAGATAGAGCAAAACGTCAGCAAAAGATTCCTCCCCTCCCTCCCTTGCCTACTTAACTCACCCTCCAATTTTTTGTTTTTGTTTGTTTGTTTTATTTTATGTTTTAAACTTAGAACAGGTTTTTCTCTCATGAATTTTCTTAAATCATTCTTCCAGTCATATTTGAGAACTTTCTACTCCGAGGGATAATGCATCCCTTTCCCTCACATTGATGTGGACAAAAGCTTTATCTTGTTTGGTTCTGGCCCTTAAGGTCACGAACAATTCAGATGACCCGGATTCAAAATGGAGTATCTCCTGTCCACCACGAGAGCTATTTAACATAGACAATGCATGTCTGCCATTGAGTTCAAGAATGATTTTCAGTTTGTGGCCCTTCTGTTTATACTGGCCAGAACCTTCATCAAGGTTTTACTTCTCTAATGTCCGCATTGGCTTCAGGGATTCCCGTAAAGATTTTGTTTTAAGAATGGTATTGCAATTTTACACCACCCCCAATGTCACAGTGTGTAACTGTTGCACAAGAGTAACAACCTTAAGTTTCATTTGTGTTGTATTGGTTCTAGTAAATAGTTGTAACATCCACAGTTATTGCTTCCAAAATAAATAAAATAACCCAACTCGATAATTTGCACACTTTAGGGATAGACAAATCAAAATGGAATGTTGCAAGTATATTAGTACGAATCACTTATTGTTAACGGATATAAAAAAAACTCTTGACCGAATTTACAGCAAACTCAGCGGACCACAGTAGATCACCCGGAAGCTCAATCTAGGCCTTATTCAGCTTAATCCCTCCAGTTTCTATAGGGTGTAACTCCACTTGCCGGCCCGATCTTCAGGATCCTCTCAAAAGTCAATTCACCTAAATCCAGTACAGCTTGAATTACACATAGAGCATGCGTCCCTGAGGAAATGCCATTCACATGTGTAGGATCAACGCAACTCTGACTTTTCTTCACTGTGGGAGTTGTGCCTTAATGTTTTTTAACTAGTATGGAATAAATTGTTGCTTTACTTTTTCATCTTGCCACCTGGTCTGTGTATAATTAAAGCAGTATTGGATTTGGGTCACAGTGGACAATCAGTGTTCCAGAGAGTGTTCTAGTCTTCTCTTCTAGGATCAGCATGTTGGGAGTTGTTCTTGACTCCACTCTTATGACAGTCATACTCACTCCTGCTTTATTTACTTTACTTGAGAATACCTGGTTTCAGTGCTCCTTTACATGGACTCTTTCGTGTTCCAAATGTTCCATTAGAAAACTTTTGCTGATACTGTTTGCAACATAATTTTCTCTGTCATTTGAACTATAATCTCAAAGTAATGCCACGTCATTGTTCTCTCCTCTGTAGTGCATATTTCTCTCTGATAGTGGTGCAGTGAGGAAAAATGTTGCCTCTGACTCCACAGCTGCGCAGTTCTTATAGTAGATTCAGTGTCTGGGGAGTGGTCTTGAACAGCACTAAGCACAATGGATATAGTGCCCCAAAGTGACAACTCTTCGTATCAGTTACCTCTCTCATTCTCTGCTTTATTGGTGTTTCAAAGACCTTGCAATCAAAAAAATCTATTGTATTAGTTTATATCACTCACACAGTTAAGCTGTCCTTTAGGGTCTTGATCTTAGTGATCCTAGTTGCACGTTTTAGCCCCTTAAGCAATTTTCGTTCTGCATGTGGACAAATGTAAAACTGACTATAATACAATCATTGCTAATCAGTTGTTTATTCCTACTTTTGTCTTTCCCAAACTTACCATAAACTGGGGCACTCCTTCAGTGGTTTCCAGACAAACGTCAAAGTTCCAGTCTACAGCTCCAGAACTAAGGAGCAGTTGTGTCATACTTCACATCAGCATGTATCTAAAAAAAAGGTACTGACCACTGTGCATTGTGGGATTAAAAAAAACTCTATTGAAAGGAAGAGATAAAAGCAAAAACTTGCAAAGTCAAATACAGATAAGGGTTCTACACAGTCTAAGCTTTAAACTGAACATTCCCTCTCATACTGTGATTCTCTTTGTGGAAAACACTAGATGGAGAGAGAAGTGGATTGGAGTAGTTTTATTTTATTTTTTAATTGAACAGTTTGCTTGAAGTTTCTTCCTATCTTCAAGTGGATGGCTTACCCAATACCCAATTGGCTAGAATCATCGCCTGCTTTGTGCCCTATAACTCAAATTGTGTATTTTTTTTCTTGAGAATAGTGTTGATTGTATAATAATGTTTGGCATTTAACATTTGGTTTTTGCTCTCTCTCCCCTCTTTTGCTCGCTTTCTCTTTCTTCCCCCCTCTTCTGCTCTCTCCCCTCTCTTTTGCTCTCTCTCTCTCGCCCTCTTTTGCTCTCTCCCCCTCTTTTGCTCTCTCTCTCCCCTATTTTGCTCTCTCTCTCTCCCCTCTTTTGCTCTCTCTCTATCCCCTCTTTTGCTCACTCTCCCCTATTTTGCTCTCTCTCCCCCCTCTTTTACTCTCTCTCCCCCCTCTTTTGCGCTCTCTCTCTCTCCCCCTCTTTTGTGCTCTCTCTCCCCCCTCTTTTGCTCTCTTTCCCCTCTCTTTTGTGCTCTCTCCCTCCCTCTTTTGCGCTCTCTCTCTCCCTCTTTTGCACTCTCTCTCCCCCTTCTCTTTTGCGCTCTCTCTCTCTCCCCCTCTCTTTTGAGCTCTCTCTCTCCCCCCTCTCTTTTGAGCTCTCTCCCTCTCTTTTGCGCTCTCTCTCTCCCCCCTCTCTTTTGAGCTCTCTCTCTCCCCCCTCTCTTTTGCACTCTCTCTCTCTCTCCCCCCTCTCTTTTGAGCTCTCTCTCTCCCTCTCTTTTGCACTCTTTCTCTCCCCCCTCTCTTTTGAGCTCTCTCTCCCCCTCTTTTGTGCTCTCTCTCCCCCCTCTCTTTTGTTCTCTCTCTCTCCCCCTCTTTTGTGCTCTCTCTCTCCCTCTCGTTTGCGCTCTCTCTCCCTCTCTTTTGAGCTCTCTCTCTCCCTCTCTTTTTGAGCTCTCACCCTCTCTTTTGCGCTCTCTCTCTCTCCCCCCTCTCTTTTGAGCTCTCTCTCCCCCTCTTTTGTGCTCTCTCTCTCTCTCCCCCTCTTTTGTGCTCTCTCTCCCCCCTCTCTTTTGTGCTCTCTCTCTCCCCCTCTTTTTTGCTCTCTCTCCCCCCTCTCTTTTGTGCTCTCTCTCTCCCCCTCTCTTTTGTGCTATTTCTCTCTCTCTCTTTTGCGCTCTCTCCCTTCCTCCCTCTCTTTTGCACTCTCTCTCTCCCTCTCTTTTGAGCTCTCTCTCTCCCTCTTTTGTGCTCTCTCTCTCCCTCTCTTTTGCACTCTCTCCCCCCTCTCTTTTGAGCTCTCTCTCCCCCTCTCTTTTGTGCTCTCTCTTCCCTCTCTTTTGCACTCTCTCTCCCTCTCTTTTACTCTCTCTCTCCCTCTCTTTTGAGCTCTCTCTCCCCTCTCTTTTGCGCTCTCTCTCTCTCTCTCTTTTGAGCTCTCTCTCCCCCTCTCTTTTGAGCTCTCTCTCCCCCTCTTTTGTGCTCTCTTTCTCCCCCCTATCTTTTGAGCTCTCTCCCCCCTCTCTTTTGAGCTCTCTCTCCCCCTCTTTTGTGCTCTCTTTCTCCCCCTAACTTTTGAGCTCTCCCTCCCTCTCTTTTGAGCTCTCTCTCCCCCTCTTTTGTGCTCTCTTTCTCCCCCCTATCTTTTGAGCTCTCTCCCTCCTCTCTTTCGAGCTCTCTCTCCCCCTCTTTTGTGCTCTCTCTCTCCCACCTCTCTTTTGAGCTCTCTCTCTCCCCCTCTTTTGTTCTCTCTCTCTTCCCCCCTCTTTTGCTCACTTTCTATATTTCCCTCCTCTCTTTTGGTCTCTCCCACCTTTTTTGGTCTCTCCCACCTCTCTCCCGTTGGCCAGGCCCCTTCAATTGCGTGCTCCCACGAGGTCACGCCCCCTTGTCACGCCCCCTTTGTCTTGTCCGCCGGTCATGCCCCAATCACGTCACGCCCCCATCACGGCTGGCCCGGCCACGCCCCCACCAGGCACCTTCCGCAGTGCGCACTTCTTTGCTGCTCAAGGCCAGGTATGTTTGTCCTCTGCAATCTCTACTGCGCATGAATGCATCTGACAAACATACCTGACCTTTTATTTTATAGGATTATATTCTGATATGTTTGAACTCATATAGTGTAATGCTTCTGTCTTTTTGCATTGCTTAAAAGTTTTAACTTACCTGCTTTATATTTAGTAGTGAATACAGTTGAATCTGTTATATAAAAATAAGCATAAGTAATTAAATAGAATATGACATTTTAATTTGTGAATATTTATTATTTTCAATTAATCATTTACCCCACCCCATTACGTTTTGTGTAAAGTGAAAATTGTAGAAAATATACCAATAATGATTTCTATAGAATGTGCTAAGCAAAATATTTATCTTCATATCAAAAAAATTATATATATATATATATACACCTCAGATTTAGTTGTTACTTTCTATATTTACTACACATTACCTCAAACATGCTATGTTTGTTTTTATTTCAGTACTTATTTTCTGCTCTTTTTTTGAGAATTTTAAGTGTTTGTAATTTATTCTTTCCTAAATTTAGTGAGCTTTTAGCTTTGTCTTAAAGGGACACTGAACCCAAATTTTTTCTTTTGTGATTCAGATAGAGCATGCAATTTTAAGCAACTTTCTAATTTACTCCTATTATTCATTTTTCTTCCTTCACTTGCTATCTTTATTTGAAAAAGAAGGCATCTAAGCTTCTTTTTTTGGTTCAGTACTCTGGACAGCACTTTTTTATTGGTGGATGAATTTATCCACCAATCAGCAAGGACAACCCAGGTTGTTCACCAAAAATGGTCCGGCATCTAAACTTACATTCTTGCATTTCAAATAAAGATACCAACAGAATGAAGAAAATTTGATAATAGGAGTAAATCAAGAAAGAAAAAATTTGGGTTTAGTGTCCCTTTAAGGGTTGTTTTTTTTAACCTTCATCAATTTTTTATCTTTTCTCAAGTTTTTTAGAGGTTTTTGTTTTTAATCTCCCCCTTGGGACCTCATTCTTTTTCTAAAATAAAAATAGAATTCCCATTTTGAAGTTGTGCATCACATCTTGATCAAAAGATAATGACCTAGATTACAAGTTTTGCGGTATAGTGCGGTACGGCTATATCGCTGAAAAATTAACCTTTGCGCACTTCTCCCGTATTACAAGTCGCTGTGGTACAGCTATACCGTAAGCGCTTTAGCCTTAACACAACTCTCCATTCCGCACTCAAAAAATGGCTTTTGAGTGCAGGATTTTCATAGCGCCTGTTTTACAGGTTTTGCTAAAATGCTTGCGTTATCATTAGTTATCACTAATCAGCCAATAGGATTTAAGCACCTCTCATCCTATTGGCTGATTTGAAATTTTCAGCCAATAGGAATGCAGCGGTACCCCAATATAAAAGGGGTACCTTGCATTCAATTCTTCAGTGTGCAGCAACGATTGTACAAAGAGGATCCCCCACGCTGGATGGCTCTGCGGTCGCCGGTCCTGTTCCATGGTCACCTCCGCTCTGCGCCACCTTCGCCCTGGATGAAGATAGAAGAGGTCCCAGTGTTGGATGAAGATGTCGCTGCCTTTAAGAACACCTTCACCGCCTAGAAGGAGACCTTCTCCGTCAGACTTCAGGAACGGTGAGTACCTATTTGGGTTTTTTTTGTTTTTCATAGCGCCTGTTTTACAGGTTTTGCTAAAATGCTTGCGTTATAGCTTATATCGCCACGATCCATTCCGCATTTTGAGACCAGTAGTTATGGATTTTGCAAAACAAAAATGTTTCACAAAACTCATAATTAAAATGTTACAAAGCACAGTAACACCCATAAACTACCTATTAACCCCTAAACCGCCATACCCTGCATCGCAAATACTATATTACACCTTTTAACCCCTAATCCACTGCCCACCCACATCGCCAACACTAAATAAACCAATCAACCCTTAAACCGCCGGCCCCCCACATTGCAACTACTATAATAAACCTACTAACCCCTAATCCGCCAGCCCCCCACATCGCTAATACTAAACTAAACATATTAACCCCTAAACAGCCGGCCCCCCACATCGCATATCACTAATCAGCCAATAGGATTTAAGCACCTCTCATCCTATTGGCTGATTTGAAATTTTCAGCCAATAGGAATGCAGCGGTACCCCAATATAAAAGGGGTACCTTGCATTCAATTCTTCAGTGTGCGGCGACAATCGTACAAAGAGGATCCCCCACGCTGGATGGCTCCGCGGTCGCCGTCCTGTTCCACGGTCACCTCCGCTCTGCGCCACCTTCGCCCTGGATGAAGATAGAAGAGGTCCCAGTGTTGGATAAAGATGTCGCTGCCTTTAAGAACACCTTCACCGCCTAGAAGGAGACCTTCTCCGTCAGACTTCAGGAACGGTGAGTACCTATTTGGGTTTTTTTTATGGGCGAAAATATCTGAATGCCCTTTTAAGGACAATGCCCATACAAATGCCCCTTTAGGGGCAATGGGTAGCTTAGTTTTTTTTAGACTAAGGTTTTTGAGGGTTGGTTGGGTGGGGGGGGTTTACTTTTATGGGGGACTTTGTAATTATTTTAGGTAAAAGAGCTGTTTAACTTAGGGCAATGCCTTTTAAGGGCTATTGGTAGTTTATTGTTAGGTTAGGGGGTGTTTTTATTTTGCGTGGCTTTTTTGTCTTTATAGGGCTATTAGATTTGGTTTAATTTTTATTATTTTGGATAATTTTTTCATAAAGTTAGTGTTTTTTTCGTAGTGTTAGGTTTTTTTAATCGTGTAATTTAGGTTTTTTATTTTATTTTCTTAAAATAGTTACGTAAGGTTTAGTTTAATCTTAGTTTTTTTTTTATTTCACAGGTAAGTTTTTATTTATTTTAAGATAGTTATATTGTAAATTTAATTTTAAGTATAGGGGTTAATTAGGTTTAGGGGTTAATAGTTAGTGATTTGCGATGTGGGGGGGGGGTAGTGGTTAATACTTTATTTTAGTGTTGGCAATGTGGGGGGCTGGCGGTTTAGGGGTTAATAGTTTTATTTAGTATCAGCGATGTCGGAAGGGTTGCGGTTTTAGTGTTAATATGTTTATTAAGGTGTTACCGATGCGGGGGCTGCGGTTTAGGGGTTAATCACTTTATTTAGTGTTGGCGATGTCGGGGGCGGCGGATTAGGGGTATTTAGACTAGGGGTTTATGTTAGGGTGTTAGGTTTTTATATAACTTTCTTTTCCCCATAGAAATCAATGGGGATTGCGTTATAGCGATCGCCATTCCACGATCGCAGGTGTTAGTTTTTTTCTCTCCATTGATGTCTATGGGGGAAAACATGCACGAGCACGTCAAGTCAGGCCTTGGGTTTTGTGCGGTATAGAGCTTAACGCACAACAAAAGAAGGTTTTTCAGTAATTTGTAATTGCAGGGCTATGGAGAGTGTGATACCGCTCATTTTTTCGTGTTATTTACTCGTCCGGTTTAGCGCACAACTTGTAATCTTGCCGAATGTTCCTTGTGGGCGCATTGTCAGCATTCTGCATTGCTGAGCTTAATCTCATCCTCAAAATTCCCTGGACTTTTTTTTTTTACTAACACAATGTGTTTTTCAGTAATGATGTCCTTTTGTTCAGATCTGTATTGCAAGATATTGGAAAACCACAGTACCTAGCTTTTAAGTTATTGCAAAAAATCAGGTGTTATCATCAGATGGCTAATCTAGCAGAAGATATAATAGATAAGAGCCTCTGGGAGCCATGGATAATGTTTGAGGTCTCACAAAAAAAGATGATCCAAGCTCATTTTTTACCTACACAGTGAGGCACAGTGAGGCTTCTTATAGATCCGAAGGGGATTTAATCACACGCACTCATATAAACCAGGGCTGGTCCTCACTCGGGGGAGTAAGAGTTTCTGAACCATTTTGTCCTATTCTCATTTTAAGGGAATTTAGTAGCAAATTCATCGCAACATTCTACCAGTAAAACCTGACCACTGTTTGCTTTTTTTTTTTTTTTACTTATACATTTTAGATACAATTTGTAGAGAGTAAAAGCATTGTTAAACACTACTGTTTGATTTATATACTTTAATAAAGTCTTTAAAAAAAATTTGCTATCCGATTGGCCTCATTCAGCTATTTTAATGACATAAAATACAGCAGAGAAGAATCTATCTTTTTTATTGTGATTATGGTTTTTTGTTGGTGATCTAAAGCTCTTTTACTGTCTCGTCAGTACTGTGAGATCCCTCAAAGAATTTTAGAAAGTAAAATTTTAGCTTGAAAGCTGATTAACTAGCTAAGTTCTGGTTGTAAAGGTTGTAAAGGAGAGAAACAGACTTTGCCATATAAAGCTCAACCCCCCCCCCCCACACACACACACACACAATATTTGATGTGATTTCTCTTCATGCTTTGAAGTTTTGATTGGGTATCCCTTGAACAGTTGTCTCAAGCAGGAACGTAGTCCTCTTAGCAAATCTTGTATATAATCTTATTACACCAACGATAACATTGATGAAGAAGAATGATATTGTTACAAATATAACATTTTAAGTGTTAGATATTAAATATAGGCATTTTTTAGGAATGTTGAAACAGTGGGGTAAAACTGTAGTTATGTGATACCTTTTAAAAGACCAAATAAATGCTCACCTTATTGGGTAGATTACTATTGGAGCGCTATCTATTGCTCTGCTTGAGCATTAACCGCACTTGACTTTGTTTTTTTGCACAAATCGTGTAGCATGTATATTACAAGTTGAAAGTTAAAAAGTTTTTGCTTGTGCGCAAAAAGCCGAAGTTAGAATATCGCAACAGGGTTAACGCATTCCTCCATAGACTTCAATGGAGCTTGAAAAGTGGAACCCAAGAAGTCGCACAAACCCAAGAACATTTTCTCAAGTGCGCTAACCTGTGTGTGCGTGATTTTATTTTTGGTAAAATATATATCTATATATATATATATAGATGATTATATATAGTTAAATAATATATATATATATTATATATATATATATATATATATATATATATATATATATAATTTTTTTTTCTTGTTAAATGGAAAGCGTCCACAGCTGCATTCATTACTTTTGGGAAATAAGAACCTGGCCACCAGGAGGAGGCGAAGACACCCCAGCCAAAGGCTTAAATACTCCTCCCCTCATCCCCCAGTCATTCTTTGCCTTTCATCCCAGGAGGTTGGCAGAGACGTGTCAGAATTTAAAATTTTTTGTTTTTTGTCTCTTATGGAGGGTAGTACTCTTCGGCATGGGACAGGAGTTTTAAGTAGTCCTGTCAGTCTCTCAGTGAGGGCTTGGATGAAAGTTAGAGTCCAGAGATGCAGGGAGAGTCTTTCTGCGAAACCAACTATCGACTCAGATTAACAGCTCCTCAAGCAATTCGGCGTTGTCAAACTTTGCTCCACTGCCTGCTTTCCTCTCTTGAGTCCATGGGGGAGGCGATGCCACTATTCATCACACTTGAAAGGCTGTGTTCCTGTTCCACAGCATAGATTCCGGTAAGATCGTTTAATTGTACTTTATCGTCAATATACTGTAATGTGAATGTTTTCCTGAGAGGTTATACACCTTTGCGGGTCTAACTATATGACATAAGGGTCTCAGTGAGTCTCTGTTAGTATCTTGGAATCGAGGGTTAATATCTCCTGAGGGGGGTTATTGAACAGGGGGGTTTATAATTATGTTTGTTATGTGATTCAACCTGCTTATGTGTGATGTTTATGGGCTCGTGGTTAGAACTTTGAGGCCTTTGGAAGTGACGCAGCCTTTTGGTTCGGCGCACTTTTTTGGACTATTCGGTTCACCTTGTGTTCAGGCGTGGTTACGTTCCATTCCCCATTTCCGCATTCCTGACTGTGTGTCAAAGGAGTTATTCTAGTCTGCAAGGGTCTGGTCATAGGAGGTGGTGAGTGCCTCAGCCATTGTGGCTGTCAGGTGCCATTTTTGTTTTCATACTTTAGTCCATATTGATATTTCCTCTCTCCAGTTATGGAGGATTCTTATGCTGAGACTATGCTTGTTTCAGATTCAGTTATGGAGGATTCCAGATTCTGTGTCAGGTGACGAATCCGGATTGGCCTCGTTGACACATGTCAAACAGTTTTGTTCCGTATGCCATTTCAGAGCGCCTGGTTCCTCTGGCTCAGGGAATCAAGGGACTGCTGAGCCATCCGCCTCTGGGAGTCCTGTCCTCTGAGAGGCGAGTTCCCTACCAATTCATACTTCTACACATGCAGGTAACCCAGTTTCTGATTCCTCCATGCAGGGTGGCATGTTCCCCCCAGAGGTTGCAGCACATTTTCTCTTCCACATAATGTTGGCGATTGTTCGTCTGCAGAGTCCAGACATTTTTTTGAGAATCTGCTTGTGCCCTATTGTCCCGGGCCTTCTGCCTCGGGGAGGGCCTCTACATTTCCCCGCGGGTGTAACTGTCCCTGAGTGTTGCCTGTGTCTTTTGGGCGTTAACCTCCGGGTTGCCTTATATTTTGTTTATATCCGATGGGATGTCTTTTGTTTTTGTTTGAACCTTCTGTGATTGATACTCTTTATTACTTCTTCGAAAGTTGTTTTGGACATGTTAGTCCTATGTTAAAATGTCTGTTTTCTATTTTTTCCCCTTTGAGGGAGAATTTATGCAGCTTACCGGTTAGGACCCTAGGTGCAGGCTGGTCCTGTCGGGTTCGTTCGGTCTTGCGGCTGTTCAGACACGTGTCGCTGTTCTGCTCGGTTGGTTCGGTAGAAGCGGCGAGTGCTCAGGTTATCATTGTTTTTCATGTTAAACTAAGCATTCAAGAGGACCTGTGGGTCCGTGAGGCGGGAAGGATTGTTTCAGTCCTTATAGCCTTCAGTCATAGATGGTCGGGCAGGGGAGTTTTTCCGCTGCGTCATTCTATCTGACATCTGATTTCATCTGAACTTAGAGTTTTCCTCCCTCATGTGGTGGAGGATTGGAGGGCTTAACTCCCCTTACCGCAGTTGAGCGGTTTGGCCTTCATTTTTAGGCCTCTGGATTTGTCCTTTTGGGCTTGATCCAACAGCTTGTACAGGATAGCTGTCTAGCATACGGAAAGTTTGCAGTTTGAAACCAGTTGCAGCTCTTGACACCTTGCAGGTGTACGCGTAAGCTGTTTATAGTGTATCTAGATACAGCTTTTACCCTTTGACGTGTACTGTCTGTCTGAGTTATAAGAGACCTTTGGGTCTTCTTCTATTGTCTCCGGGTGAGTTGGATCTCCTTTAAGGGATCTGTGTTTCCGGGTGATGGTTGTTCCCTGTGGGGACTTTGTTTAGCTCTGAGTTCTCCGGAGCTGGGTAGGCTTAGGGCCTTTCTCTTCCTTGTGTCCTCTGCTTGTGCGGAGATGATAGGGAGACTAGTCCTGCTAGTAGGATTTTTTTTTACCTCGAGGTATCCCTTGGTTGTCCTGAGGCTCTGAGAAGTATCTTCATACGACTTCTAGCCTTTCTCCTTGGAGCGTTAGGGTTTGCCTGAACTATTAGGTGCCCGGACCTGTTTTTCTCCCTGAGACTTCCGGTTGCTGAAGCATCGCTTGGCCTTTTTCCTGACCCAGTCTTGGGTGGTTTTGGAATCTTGGATCTCAGGGCTGGTCAGGGTGTTCCACGGTAGTGGGAACTTGGGCTATGTCCTTGTTCCATCTACCTAACCTGGTCATGGTTGGGCAGGTTTTTGGAGTATTTTTTACTCTTTGCCACCATCATCTGGCGCTGGATGTCCAATTTCTGGTGCGCCTTGGGGTTGCATTCCCCTGGTCAGCTTGCCAGTGTTCCACTGGATTCCCTGCTCTGCATGTGAATGGGTTGGCTGTGCCTCTGCTTGGCAAGCTACTTGTAGGGGGGTCCTTTTCTAGGACATCAGTTGTTGCCCTTCCGGCATCATCCCTTTTCTTAGGGGATATTCTCCTCCCTATGGAGATAGAGTCCTTGCTTGGGGCTTCTCCTGGATGGGAGGCAGAAAGGTGGAATGGGTTCCCCCTGGGGTCTTGCTGGCTCCAAGTCAGACTTATTGGGCCTTTATTTTGATAGATCCTTAGGTCTATGGCCTTGCTGTCTGTTTTCAGAGTCCCGGCTTATCCCGGCTTTCGCTTGGTATAGGCGTGCCCTACTTCCCCTGTTTAGGCCCTTTTGGGTCTCTGTAAGCTGGGCTCACTCATGGAGGTGTTCTTTTTTGGATTAGGGGACCTTTTGGGGGTTTTGGCTGGTGTCTCCTTCATTTGTGGGGGATGAGCGGTGGGGGACCGTCTGTTTGGTGACGGTGTCTCCTGGAGGACTGTTGGCTCAGTCGAGTTCGTTTGCAGTCTCTAGTTTGGCTTCTGGACTGATTGTGAGTCAGTGTCTTTGGGACTTTTTCCTCTTAAAATTTTCTAAGCTTCGGACGAATTGGGGGTTCAGGCCTGGTGCCCTCTGTATGGGCCGCCTATTGTACCCTCCCGTCCTGGCATTCAGTGTCCTCTATAGCTTGCGTATTGTTTTCCCAAAAGTAATGAATGCAGCTGTGGACTCTTTCCATTTAAGAAGAGAAACATAAATTATGGTTACCTGATAATTCCCTTTTCTTCTGATGGAAAGAGTCCACAGCTCCCCACCCGTCATTTTATGTGGGGGGTCCTAATTATTCTTCTGGCACCTTTCATCCTGATATTTCTTCTACTGTTCCTTGTTCCTTGGCAGAATGACTGGGGGATGAGGGGAGTGGAAGGAGTATTTAAGCCTTTGGCTGGGGTGTCTTTGCCTCCTCCTGGTGGCCAGGTTCTTATTTCTAAATAAGTAATGAATGCAGCTGTAGACTCTTCCCATCAGAAAAAAAGGAAATTATCAGGTAAGCATAATTTATGTTATACATATATATATACAGTAATATATACGGACAGTTCTCAGTACATGCACTCTCACCACCTATCGTCAACTGCCAGGGTGCTCTCAGGGAGTATATAGTAACAAATAATTCAAAGCACTCACTGGTCTTCTGCCATCAAGCTGGAAATTTATTAAGTGACATTTCGGGACATATAGTGTCCCTTCTTCTGACAAACATGATTGGAGGCTTACTAGGGGAGGGATTGTTAGGCCTTTATAAGTTTGTTCACTTGCACTGTATGTTTGTCAGAAGAAGGGACGCTATATGTCTCGAAACGTCACTTAATAAATTTCCAGCTTGATGGCAGAAGACCAGTGAGTGCTTTGAATTATTTGTTACTACAGTAATATATATTTATAAATACTTACAACATATCCCCCTATGTAAAGAACATTGGAATGTGAAATAATTACAGTACAAACACAGTTAAACACTTTATTAAATATGAATTTCTTTCAAATGGTAGTGAGAGTTCATGATCCTTACTGTTGCATCACCTGGACACCAGGAGGACAAAAAGACACCCTATCCCAGGGTTTAATACTCCCTCCTACTTCCTCTTCCCTCCCAGTTTTTCTTTACCTCATCAAAGGAGAAGGCATGGATAGAGATGCTGCTGAAATTTTACAGATATATATCTTCCTTCAGTGGATAGTTCCTGGAAGAGAAGGAATTAGGAAAGTTTTGCTTATGCATTATACTTCTCCTTGTTGGAGGTGAGTCATAAGCTATCCATGGGTGTCACAAGGTAGTTTGTTAGCCTCCCCCTGATGGACCAGTTTGAGCACACTTCTGATTCCTGCCTTTCTCTCACCTAGATTACGAGTTTTGCATTTTTTATTTTGGGGGGTTGGTTGGGTGGTGGGTTTTACTGTTGGGGGGGACTTTGTATTTTTTTACATGTAAAAGAGCTGATTTCTTTAGGGCAATGCCCTACAAAGGCCCTTTTAAGGGCTAGTGGTAGGTTATTGTAGGCTAGGGGGTGTTTTTATTTTTATAGGGCTATTAGATTATGTGTAATTGTTTTTATTTTGGATAATTTATTTTTTGTAATCATAGTGTTTTTTATTTTTCGTAATTTTAATGTTTATATTTTTGTAATGTTCGATTTTTTTTAATGTTTTCGTAGGATTCATTTTTTTTTCTTTTGTAATTTAGGATTTTTAATTTTTTTCGTAGTATTAGGTTTTTTTAAATTTGTAATTTAAATTTTTTAATTGTTTTTATTTTTATTTTATTAGAATAGTAAGGTTAGGTTAATTTATAGTTTAATGTTAGGTTTATTTCACAGGTAAGTTTTCATTTATTTAAAAAGAGTTATATTGTAATTTTAATTTAAAGTTATGGGGTGCTAGGTTTAGCTGTTAATTAGTTTAATTTAGTGTTTTGGATGTGGGGGGGATGGCGGTTTAGGGGTTAATCGTTTATTTAGAGGTGGAGATGTGGGCGGCCGGAGGTTTAGGGGTTAATAACTCTATTCAGTGGTGGCGATGTCGGGGAGCAGCGGAATAGGGGTTAATAGCTTTTATTAGTGGCAGTGATGTCGGGGGCGGCAGATTAGGGGTCAATAACTTTATTATCATGGTGGCGATGTCGGGGAGCGGCAGAATAGGGGTTAATAACTTTATTATAGTGGCGGCGATGTCGGAAGCGGCAGATTAGGGGTTAATAACTTTATTTAGCGTTGGGGTTGCAGATTAGGGGTTAATAACTTTATTTAGGTGGCGGCGATGTCGGGGGGCAGATTAGGGGTGTTTAGACTTGGGGTTTATGTTAGGGTGTTAGGTTTAAACGTAACTTTTTTTTCCCAATAGACATCAATGGGGTTGCATTACGGCGATGGCCATTCCGCGATCAAAGGTGTTAGTTTTTTTTTCTAACACTCTCTCCCCATTGATGTCTATGGGGGAAAGCGTGCACAAGCACGTCAAAGCAGCCCTTGGCTTTTGTGCGGTATGGAGCTTAACGCCACCATATCGCACGCACAAGGATGCTTTTCAAAAACTCGTAATGGCAGCGCTATGGGGGTAAAATAACGCAACTTTTGTTGCGTTCGTTTCGCACCCAGTTTAGCACAAAACTCATAATCTAGGTGTCTGTTTGTTACAGTTCTGGGCAGTGGTCTTGGTGTAAGTCCTTTTTGGGGTCCCACTCCTGCCCCTCTACTGCACTTAGTTAGTGCTGGAGACTCTAACAGCAGACTAAGCCCCTGTTCCCTCTGAGTCACTTTATTGAGGGACGTATAATGTACCTTAGAGACCCTTTTTGGTATGAGGGGTATGTTTGTGCATTACACAGTATCTTCTGTGTCAACATGTGTGTGTTTTGTGTGTACACTACTGTCACATCTCATTGTAAGCTGTTGCTAGGATAGCAAAGCCTATTTCCTTTTTCCTGCATATTCCTCCTGGCTCTCCATCATTCAGTGTGGAGCGCCAAGGCGACTGAGACAGATTTAACATCCTGCATGCTGCCCCTAGGCGCTTCGGGTATTTACTAGTGAGGTACAGACCACTGGGGTATATGCATGGTTGTTTTTGAGTCAGGCCACATTATCTCACGGCGGCAGAAAGAGGCGGGTTTTCTGATCGCGCTGCAGTTTTCTGTTTGGCACACTTTTATTACTGTATATTCCGGTGTGGTCGCATCAGGGATTAGAGTTGCAGCTTCCTTCTTGGCGATACATCGCAGGTTCAGGAGAGGTTGAGACTTTTATGCCTGAGCAGGGGGTTCTTAAAATTTACATCACATAATTAGTTTATATATTGGGCACTGTGCTATAGTTGCGCATAGTGCACATCATTTTTGGATCGTTTTTCCTTCAGGGGGGCCAGAGAGAGATCTGATGGCGTCTCAGCTCAATCACAAGCTTCCACATTATGGCTCCAAAGCGAGAGATTCTAAGGCGGAGTTCACCAATGCTCTAACAGACCAGTGGCATTATCAACTAGTCTACCTGTTTCCTCCAATCGTTTTTGTCCCCTGAGTAATTGCTCGTCTCAAGCAGAAGGGTGTCTTGGCAATCTTGGTAGCTCCAACATTGCATTGATGAATATGGTATGCGGACCTGGTCAGGATGTCCAGTGCTCCCCATGGTGCCTTCTACTTCGACAGGATCTACTTGTGCCTTTCTTTTATCAAAATATTCAGTCTTTCAACTGTGTGGAGATTGAATGCTTGATCTTAACTCAGTGATGTTTTTCTGAGTCTCTAATTGATACAATGGGGCCCATTTATCAAGCTCCGTCAAACTCGCCAGAAACACAAGTTATGGAGCAGCAGTCACAAAGACCGCTGCTCCATAACCCTGTCCGCCTGCTCTGAGCAGGCGGAAAGGAATCGCCGGAAATCAACCCGATCGAGTACGATCGGGTTGATTGACTCCTCCCTGCTGGCGGCCCATTGGCCACTAGTCTGCAGGGGCCGGTGTTGCACCAGCAGCTCTTGTGAGCTGCTGGTGCAATGCTGAATACGGAGAGCGTATTGCTCTCTGCATTCAGCGAGGTCTTACGGACCTGATCCGCACTGTCGGATCAGGTCCGCAAGACCTTTGATAAATAGGCCCCTTTAATTTAAGCTTGTAAGCCTATTACTAGACGGATATATTAAAAGGTATCGTTTTTCATGGCATTCAGGAAGGTCTAGACAATGTTGTTTTGGCTAGTTCTAGCAAGAGTCAGATTTCTTCCCTTTCAGTTATTCTGCACAGGAAGTTAGCTTATTTGCCCGATATTCAATCCTTTGTTCAGGCACATTTTAGGATAAGGCCAGATGTTAAACCAACTTCTCTTCCTTGGAATGTTAACCTGGTTCTCAAAGCTTTTGCAATCTCCTCCATTTGAACCAAAGCATTCTTTGGATATCAATATATTATCTTCGAAAGTGTTATTCCTTTTGGCAATCTCTTCGATGAGAAAAGTTTCTAAATAGTCCTCTCTTTCGTCTGATCTTCAGTATTTGACTTTTCATCAGCATAAGACAGTTCTGCATTCTACGTCTGTTTTTTTTACTGATGGTTCTTTCGGAGGATAATAACAGTGAGATTGTTGTACCTTCTCTCTGTCCCAACCCTAAGTCTTCAAAAGAACAACTCTTACATAATTTAGACATGGTTCAGGACTTGAAATTCTATTTACATGCTACTTAAGAATTTCGCCAATCTTCCAGTTTGTTTGTTTTGTATTATGGTAAGAGGAGGGGTCAGAAAGTTACTTCTGTTTCCTTGTCCTATTGGTTGAGGAGTTTAATCCACATGGCTTACTTGGAAGTGGGTCAGCAACCGCCTACTCGAATCACTGCTCATTCTATTTCTTCAGTTTCAACCCCTGAGGATTTTGTAGAACAGATCTGCAAGGCTGCTACCTGGTCGTCCTTGCATACTTTTACTAAATTATACCACATTGATGTTTTTGCCTCGGCTGAAGCAGCTTTTGGCATAAAGATTCTGCAGGCATTAGTTTCTAATAATTGAGAGCCTGACATTTTCTTTTCTTTTTTATTTTCCCACCCATATTTCGTGGACTCCACAGTTTGGGTATTGATTCCCAACAGTAAGGATCATGGGCTCTTGGTAGTGAGAGTCCATGAACCCACCTAACATTATTTTTTATTTCTTTTTTGGTAACGGCAGTCCTGGTTTGCATCTCTACCCTATGATCTTTCATGCTTCTTTCTGTCCTTGGCTTTTCAATACTGGGAGGGAAGAGGCAGTAGGAGGGATTATTAAACTCTGGTATAGGGTGTATTTGCTTCCTCCTGGTGGCCAGGTGATGTAATTCCCAACAGTAAGGATCATAGACTCTCACTACCAAGAAAGAAATTAATTCATCATATATCACCTAGATAACGAGTTGTGCGTTCCTCTTTTAAAAATTATCATTTCAAAGTTAAAACAGCACCGCAGCCATTACAAGTCTTGTCGCTATAACTGTACTGCAAGCCTTTTAGCCTGTAACGCAACGTCGGTCCCGCACTCGTAAAAATGACATTTTTTCATGGCACTTCCATAGCGCTGCCATTACGAGTTTTGCGGTGAGGCTAAAAAGCTTGCGTTCCAGCCTATACCGACAAGATCCGTAATGCCATTTGAAAGCAGTAGTTATGAGTTTTATGCTACAAAACTGTTACATAAAACTCATAACTAAAGTGTTAAAAAGTACACTAAACACCCATAAACAACCTATTAACCCCTAAACTGAGGCCCTCTCGCATCACAAACACTATATTAAACGTATTAACCCCTAATCTGCCGCTCCTGACATCGCCGCCACTAATAAAATTTATTAACCCCTATTCTGCCGCTCCCCGACATCGTCACCACTATAATAAAGTTATTAACCCCTAAACTGCCACCCTCCAGCATAGCAAACACTATTTAAATATAATGAACCCCTAATCTGCCGTCCGCCCACATCGCCCCCACTATACTAAAGTTATTAAGCACTACACCACCGCTACTATAATACACCTATTAACCCCTAAACCGCAAGCCCCCCACAACAAAATATACAAAATTAAACTATTAATCCCTAAACCAAAATCCCCCCACATCACAATAAACTAATTTAAACTAGTAGCCCCTAAACCTAACGCACCCCTAACTTTATATTAAAATTACAATTTCCCTATCTTAAATTAAATTAAAACTTACCTGTCAAATTAAAAAAACTAAGTTTAAACTAACAATTAAACTAATATAACTATTTAACTAAAATTTAACTAACTACCTATTAAATAAACTATATTACACATTGAAAAAATCCTAACACTACTATAAAAATTACAAGCTATCTAATTACAAAAAATAAAAAATACTAAATTACAAAAAATAACAAACACTAAATTAAATAGCCCATAAAAGGGCCTTTTGTAGGGCATTGCCCTAAGTTAAACAACTCTTTTACCTGTAAAAAAAAAAAATACAAAGACCTCCCAACAGTAAAACCCACCACCAAACCAACCCCCCAAAATAAAAAAACCTAACTCTAACAAAAACCTAAGCTACCCATTGCCCTGAAAAGGGCATTTGTATGGACATTGCCTTTAAAAGGGCATTTAGCTCTTTTGCATTGCCCTGAAAAGGGCATTTAGCTATTTTACGAAAAGCCCAAACCCTAAACTAAAAAAATAAATAAAAAAAAATACCCAAAAAAGTTTAAAAAATCCTAACACTAACCCCCAAAGATCCACTTACAGTTGTTGAAGTCCCGCTTGAAGGATCTTCATCCCGGCAGCTCCATCTTCATCGAGGCGGCTCCATCTTCAGCCAGACGGAGCCTTCTATCTTCATCCCGACGGAGCGGGTCCTTCCTGAAGACATCCGGCGCCGAGCATCCTCTTCATACGGTCGCCACCGTATACTGAATGTTCAATGCAAAGGTACACGATTCAAAATGGCGTCCCTTGCATTCCTATTGGACAATAGGATGAGAGCTACTGAAATCTTATTGGCTGTTCAAATCAGCCAATATGATGAGAGCTACTGAAATTCTATTGGCTGATTTGAATAGGGTATAAGAATAGGAATCATTTTTATTGTTTTGGATAATTTCGTTTGTTATTTTTTGTAATGGTAGGTTTTTTTATTTTGTGTAATTTTAGTGTTTTTTATTTTGTGTAATGTTAGGTTTTAGTGTAAGGCAGCTTAGGTTTTATTTCACAGGTAAGTTTGTATTTATTTTAACTAGGTCTAGCTAGTTAAAATAAATACAAACTTGCCTGTGAAATAAAAATAAAACTTAAGCTAGCTACAATATAACTCGTAATCTACCCTTTAGTTATTTTATATGTTTCTTTAACTACTTGACTGCAGAGGGCTCCAATGCCATTATATCTATGTCTATAAATGTGTATACATGTGTTTATATGTGTATATATGTCTGTGAATACATATATACACATATAAGTACATACATATTTCCTCCATATATATGCAGTCATATGCAAAAGTTTAGGCACCCTTGACAATTTCCATGATTTTCATTTATAAATAATTGTGTGTTTGGATCAGCAATTTAATTTTGATCTATCAAATAACTGAACACAGTAATATTTCAGTAGTGAAATGAGGTTTATTGGATTAACAGAAAATGTGTAATATGCATCAAAACGAAATTAGACGGGTGCATAAATTTGGGCACCCCAACAGAAATATCGCATCAGTATTTAGTTGTCAGGGTGCCAGGAATCAGACTGAGACAAGAAGTGCAAAAATAATCACACCTTTATTAATAACAAAAATAATAAAAAATCCACAAGTCAAATAACAAGCCAGGAGTCAAAACCAGAGCTGGCAGTCAGACGAGCCAGGTGCCAAAGCGAGTAGTCAGACAAGCCGGAATCAGGAACAAGGAGAACAGCAAAGTCAGGAACAAGCCAGGGATCAGGAACTAGAAGTAACGTCAGACTAGCCAGGTAATACACAGGAACTCACAAACAGGTCTGAGACAACGCAAGGGCAAAGCATACTGAACAGAAGCCCTTTAAATAATAAGTGATGACATCACAATTCTGAGACTGCAATCTGTCTCACACGGATGATGTACAACAGTCTGGCCATAAGAGGGCGTGCAGGAAATGAGCAGCATCACACACTCTGAACCAGATTCAGCAAGAAAGGTGAGTAAAATGGCTGCCAGCAGCACATGGCAAACAAAGCAGGGAAAAAACCCTGACATTAGTAGAGCCTCCTTTAGCAGAAATAACAGCCCTAGGCACTTCCTATAGCCTGTAATGAGTGTCTGGATTCTGAATAAAGGTATTTTGGACCATTCCTCCTTGCAAAACATCTCCAGTTCAGTTAGGTTTGATGGTTGCCGAGCATTGACAGCCTGCTTCAAATCACCCCACAGATTTTTAATGATATTCAGGTCTGGGGACTGGGATGGCCATTCCAGAACATTGTACTTGTTCCTCTGCATAAATGCCAGAGTAGATTTTGAGCAGCGTTTTGGGTCGTCTTGCTGAAATATCCAGCCCCGGCTTAACTTCAACTTTGTGACTGATTCTTCAACATTATTCTCAAGTATCTGCTGATATTGAGTGGAATCCATGCGACTCTCAACTTTAACAAGATTCCCAGCACTGGCTACACAGCCCCACAGCATGATGGAACATCCACCAAATTTTACTGTGGGTAGCAAGTGTTTGTCTTGGAACGCTGTGTTCTTTTGCTGCCATGCATAACACCCCTTGTTATGACCAAATAACTCAATCTTTGTTTCATCAGTCCAAAGCACCTTCTTCCTAAATGAAGCTGGCTTGTCCATATGTGCATTTGCATACCTCAAGCTACTCTGTTAGTGGTGTGGTATCACTCTCGCATACAGCTTCTCCTTGTGCAAAGTGTGCTGAATTGTTGAACGATGCACAGTGACACCATCTGTAGCAAGATGATGTTGTAGGTCTTTGGAGGTGGTCTGTGGGCTGTTTTTGACCGTTCTCACCATCCTTTGCCTTTGCTTCTCCTATATTTTACTTGGCCTGCCACTTCTGGCCTTAACAAGAACTGTGCCTGTGGTCTTCCATTTCCTAACTATGTTCCTCACAGTGGACACTGACAGCTTAAATCTCTGCAATAGCTTTTTGTAGCCTTCCCCTAAACCATAATGTTGAACAATCTTTGTTTTCAGGTAATTTGAGAGTTGCTTTGAGGCCCCAATGTTGCCACTCTTCAGAGGAGCGTCAAAGAGAACAACAATTTGCAATTGGCCACCTTAAATACATTTTCCCATGATTGGATGCACCTGTCTACGAAGTTCAAGGCTTAATGGGCTCACCAAACCAATTGTGTGTTCCAATTAATCAGTGCTAGGTAGTTACAGGTATTCAAATCGACAAAATGACAATGGTGCCCTAATTTATGCGCCTGTCTAATTTCGTTTTGATGCAAATTGCACATTTTCTGTTAATCCAATAAACCTAATTTCAATACTGAAATATTACTGTGTCCTTCAGTTAATTGATAGATCAAAATGAAATTGCTGATCCAAACACCCAATTATTTATAAATGAAAATCATGGAAATTGTCAGGGGTGCCTAAACTTTTGCATACAACTGTATATATATATATATATATATATATATATATATATATATATACATACATATATATACATACATATATATACATACACACACACACACACATCTCAGCACTACTAGTAAAATAAATATAGTAGTCATAAACAGAACACAATGTTCCCTTAATGTTTTGCCCCTAGCTGTAACTTTGATCTGTTTTCTACTATTCTGGACGTCAACAGATTTGTAAGGGACTTAACACTGAAAAAACAATTTTATAGTGATGAGTCAGAGGAAAATAATGTAACACAAGAGGATGACACTAATAACACACAATCTGAACTCAGACCTAATTTTAATTTTAATGACCAATCAGCTATGACAGACATGCAGGAACTTATGAGGGAAAGTCACGTTGAACAACGATTTGGCCCCTCAGAAAGAGATATTGATCTTGGTGAATTTAAAGAAAAAACTCATGTCTATCCTATTCACAGCAGGGGTTTAAATTTACAGTTTTTTCAACAAACACTTGAAACCCAGCTCATTGATTTAGATAAAAAGAACAAAAGTACCAAAATAAAGGGATTCAGTAATAATAATTTAACTGCACTTGAAAGAAAAGCAATTAATGATCTCAAAGATGAACCAAATTTAGTGATTAGGGAATCAGATAAGGGTGGCAACACAGTAGTTTTGAAGCCAATAAACAACTTGCCAACACAAATATATACCAACTCCTAACTTGTCACTCGACTCATACTTATCGAAGATTACTAGCGGAGGTAGTCCACAAAGCCAAATTAGATGGGGTGATCTCTGAGAAAGTGGTGGAATATTTATTGCCTAAATATCTATCTATACCTATATTCCACCACTTGCCTAAATTTCACAAAGATCCCACCAACCCACCTGGTCACCCAATCGTGGCTGGTATTGGCTCTCTTAATTAGAGACTATCGGATCTAGTTGATACTTTTTTACAGCCCATAGTTACTAACCTATATGGCTATTTAAGAGACACTACTGAACTCATTGAATAGGTTGAACACATAACCTCTTGTGATAATTATAGATTAGTCACAATGGATGTGACATCACTTTATACTTCCATCCCTCATGATAAGGGATTGGAAGCGTTGATGTTTTTTCTCACAAATTTTACAACATATGATTTTTTCACCATTCAATTTCTCCAACATAGGTGTGTCCGGTCCATGGCGTCATCCTTACTTGTGGGATATTCTCCTCCCCAACAGGAAATGGCAAAGAGCCCAGCAAAGCTGGCCATATAGTCCCTCCTAGGCTCCGCCTACCCCAGTCATTCTCTTTGCCGTTGCACAGGCAACATCTCCACGGAGATGGCTTAGAGTTTTTTGGTGTTTAAATTCATAAGGTTTCAATCAGACATCATGACGACTGTTACATATATCAACCATCAGGGGGAAACAAGGAGTTCCCTGGCGATGGAGGAGCATCCGGGGGAGTGGGAACTCCATCTGGAAATCTTTGCCCAAATAACTCAATTATGGGGCATTCCAGACATGGTTCTGATGGCCTCTCGTCAGAACTTCAAGGTCCCTTGTTACGGGTCCAAATCCAGGGATCCCAAGGCGACTCTATTGGATACAATAGTAGCACCTTGGATCTTCAACCTAGCTTATGTATTCCCACCGTTTCCTCTCATTCCCAGGCTGGTAGCCAGGATCAATCTGGAGAGGGCTTCAGTGATCTTGATAGTTCCTGTGTGGCCACGCAGGACTTGGTATGCAGACCTGGTGAATGTGTCATCGGCTCCACCATGGAAGCTACCTTTGAGACAGGACCTTCTTATTCAGGGTCCATTCGAACATCCGAATCTGGTTTTCCTCCAACTGACTGCTTGGAGTTTGAACGCTTGATTTTATCAAAGCGTGGGTTTTCAGATTCTGTAATAGATACTCTTATTCAGGCTAGAAAGCCTGTAACTAGAAAAATTTACCATAATATATGGAAAAAATATATCTGTTGGTGTGAATCTAAAGGATTCCCATGGAACAAGATAAAAATTCCTAAGATTCTTTCCTTTCTACAAGAAGGTTTGGAGAAAGGATTTTCTGCAAGTTCTCTGAAGGGACAGATCTCTGCTTTATCTGTTTTACTTCACAAAAGGCTGGCAGCTGTGCCAGACGTTTAAGCGTTTGTTCAGGCTCTGGTTAGAATCAAGCCTGTTTACAGACCTTTGACTCTTCCCTGGAGTCTTAATCTAGTTCTTTCAGTTCTTCAAGGGGTTCCGTTTGAACCCTTACATTCCGTAGATATTAAGTTATTATCTTGGAAAGTTTTGTTTTAGGTTGCAATTTCTTCCGCTAGAAGAGTTTCTGAGTTATCTGCTCTGCAGTGTTCTCCGCCCTATCTGGTCCATGCAGATAAGGTGGTTTTACGTACTGAGCCTGGTTTTCTTCCGAAGGTTGTTTCCAACAAAAATATTAACCAGGAGATAGTTGTACCTTCTTTGTGTCCGAATCCAGTTTCATAGAAGGAACGTTCGTTACACAATTTGGACGTTGTCCGTGCTCTAAAATTCTATTTAGAGGCTACTGAAGATTTTAGACAAACATCTTCTTTGTTTGTTGTTTATTCTGGTTAAAGGAGAGGTAAAAAAGCAACTTCTACCTCTCTTTCCTTTTGGTTTAAAAGCATCATCAGATTGGCTTTTGAGACTGCCGGACGGCAGCCTCCTGAAAGTATCACAGCTCACTCCACTTGGGCTGTGGCTTCCACATGGGCCTTCAAGAATGAGGTTCCTGTTGACCAAATTTTTTTTAAATTATATACTTTTGCTTCTTCGGAGGCTATTTTTGGGAGAAAGGTTTTGCAAGCCGTGGTGCCTTCCGTTTGGGTGACCTGATTTGCTCCCTCCCTTCATCCGTGTCCTAAAGCTTTGGTATTGGTTCCCACAAGTAAGGATGACGCCGTGGACCGGACACACCTATGTTGGAGAAAACAGAATTTATGCTTACCTGATAAATTACTTTCTCCAACGGTGTGTCCGGTCCACGGCCCGCCCTGGTTTTTTAATCAGGTCTGATGAATTATTTTCTCTAACTACAGTCACCACGTTACCATATGGTTTCTCCTATATATATTTCCTCCTGTCCGTCGGTCGAATGACTGGGGTAGGCGGAGCCTAGGAGGGACTATATGGCCAGCTTTGCTGGGCTCTTTGCCATTTCCTGTTGGGGAGGAGAATATCCCACAAGTAAGGATGACGCCGTGGACCGGACACACCGTTGGAGAAAGTAATTTATCAGGTAAGCATAAATTCTGTTTTTTACACACAGCTGTTGAATATTTACTTATTCACATTTTTTTTATATTTGAGGGCAAGTACTATCTCCAGAAACGTGGCACAGCCATGGGTGCCAAATTTGCACCTTCATATGCTAATCTGTATATGGGGTATTGGGAGCTGTGCCACGTTTCTGGAGATACTAATCCCTTTTGTGAAAACATTGTCTACTTCGGTAGATATATCGATGATTTGCTATTTGTGTGGGATGGGGACAGTTCTTTGGTCCACCAGTTCTTTCACCATGCAAATAACAACAATTTAAATTTGGAGTTCACTATGATAGATAGTGTGGACAGTCTTAATTTTCTGGATGTCACTTTCACATCTCACACAGATACGCACTCTTTGGAGATAGAACTTTATATAAAGAGTACAGCAGAAACACTATTCTTCATTCTTCTTCTTGTCACCCTAACACACCACCAATTCCATACCTTATGGTCAAATGGTTAGAACTAAAATAAATTGTACCACAGAAGACAAATATCAACTACATGTATTCAATACTAGCCAGAGATTGGAAGCGCAAGGCTATGATACTAAACTACTGGCAGAAACCAAAACCAAAGTAGGTAAATTGAAGAGAGAGGATTTATTAGTGACAAAATGTAACAGACAAAAACAGAAAAAGAGAAACAAAAATAAACCTTACTTTGTAACAAACTATAGTAAAGATTACAAGAAAATTTGTGGCATTATTCGTAACTGCTTGCCAATTTTAAAAAGTGATGTTAAACTACGCGTTTCTCAGCATCAACAATTGCCGTTTCAACAGCCTGATAAAACGGCAATTGTTGATGCTGAGAAACGCGTTGCTGTTATTTGAGTGTGTTTAAATAAATATCACACTTTTTATCATTACTACTTGCTTGGATATATTTGGTGGGAGAATGGACCTTCCTGAGCCTGTCTGATTCAGGCGCTGCTCACCTACGCTCACGATTTTCTGATATCCTGAGAGTGGGCTGTGCTGGTGACTGCTGTATCCTCCCACGTAACCTGATGTTGGTGTTGGTTTCCAGACGTTCTACCTAAGTCTTTCGGGCGACTTTTTGGTCCCGTGCTGCCTGGATAGGCACTCTGGTTGTGTCCCGCCTCAGTTGTGAGTAGTTTTCCTGGAGGGGGCACTGCTTCACAGGTTATCCTTGTTTCTGACGCTATCACCCTATGTTGCGCCTCTTTTATTATTAATTATTTTAGGACTCTGTCTTCACGGATACGATTAAGAGGCCTGCCCACTTCTGACTACCATCAGTTTCTACACTACATCAGCGCACCTCTATAGGATCCTAGAATCCTAGTTTTGTCTTTTTATGAGTGTAACTGTACTTTTGATGTATTTTGTACAACTTTTTATTCGAGTGGAACAGTTAACCAGAGATCTGACGCGCGTTAAATTAAATTGTGCTTGAGCGAATACTTTCAACTTGTAATACACAAGCTACTTCCAATGCAGGTAAATACCCACGATAAACCCCTTATTGCTTGCGCGCACCACTCATAATCTAGGCCATTGTGAGGTGCAAAGGTGCCAATATGTCATGAATTTTCTGTGACAAAACAGACTATGGGGCCGATTTATTAAAGTGCGGACAGACATGATACGATGTAGGGTATCATGTCCGCCGCACATCGATAAATGCCTACATCATACGCTGTCAGCATTTATCATTGCACAAGCAGTTCTGGTGAACTGCTTGTGCAATGCCACATCCTGCAGATTTGCGGACCATCGGCCGCTAGCAGGGGAGGTGTCCATCAGCCCAATCGTATAGAATCGGGCGGATTGAAGACCGCAGCCTCAGAGGCAGCGGACAAGTTATGGAGCAGCGGTCTTTAGACCGCTGCTTCTTAACTACTGTTTCCGGAGAGTCTGAAAGCTTGTGCTGAAACAGGGGTACCAAGCTCCATTCGGAGCTTGATAATTCGGCCCCTAAGTTGTTCCCTTGTTAGGCCTACATATAGCCTAGGTTTTTTTTACATTAAAATTTGTTTTTCTCAGTCTTACTGAGATAGTTTTATATCAGTACATTTTGTATTAGGCAAAGGAGTTTTTGCTTTGTTTTGATCACTTAAAGGGACATAATACTCATATGCTAAATCACTTGAAACTGATGCAGTATAACTGTAAAAAGCTGACAGGAAAATATCACCTGAGCATCTCTATGTAAAAAAGGAAGATATTTTACCTCACAATCTCCTCAGCTCAGCAGAGTAAATTCTGTGTAAAAACTTATACTCAGCTGTTGCCCAGCTGCAGGTAAAAAAAAAAAAATGAAGAAATGAACAGCAGCCAATCAGCATCAACAGTGCTGAGGTCATGAACTCTTTTACTGTGATCTCATGAGATTTGACTTAACTCTCATGAGATTTCATTGTAAACTTCCTTACACTGAATAGGGAAATAAGATGAGTGTGCACGTAAGCTCGCTACTTCCGCTGTCCCGGGACAGACATACTGATTTGTTGCTTAGAAGTCCTTTACAATGGGATGTGGCTACTGAGAAACTTTTGAGGTAAAATATCTTTCTTTTTTACATAGAGATGCTCAGGTGATATTTTCTAGTCAGCTTTTTACAGCTATACTGCATCACTTTCAAGTGTTTAAACATTTGGGTATTATGGCCCTTTAAGCTACAGCTCCATACCTCCCAACATTTCAAAATTCAAAAGAGGGAACCCCCCCACCGCGGCAAAAATTTGAAATGTGGTGGGCAGGGGTGGGGCTTAACAAATTCATAAGACCAAAGTAATATAAATAAAATTCTAAATAAAGTCATATCTTTTAATACTCTTAGGCAGCGAATCAAACACAAGCTCAAACCACTGATATAGCTATGTGTGCTCTTTATTTAATTAACCTTTGCAGAGACAGTGCTAAATATTTTTATCTTAATTGGACATTTAATAATAGATTCTTTAAAACTGTTCTCTGCTTTCCCCATTAATATTCTAGATTCTGGCCTTTAAAGTCAGCAAAAATGCACAGTAACACACTACATAGCATACACTTGCATATGCAGATATACACACACACACTACATAGCATACACTTATACAGGCAGATACACACACACTACATAGATTATACATACAGATACACACACACACACACACTACACAGCATAAACTTATACATGCAGATACACACAAACTACATAGCATACACTTATACATGCAGATACACACACTTATACATGCAGATACACGCACACACACTTATACATACAGATACACACACACACACACACTACACAGCATACACTTATACATGCAGATACACACACACTACATAGCATACACTTATACATGCAGATACACACTTATACATAAAGATACACACACACACACTACATATGATACACTTATACATACAGATACACACACACACACACTACATAGCATACACTTACACATGCAGATACACACACACTACATAGCATACACTTACACATGCAGATGCACACACTTCATAGCTTACATTTATACATGCAGACACACACACTACATAGCATACACTTATACGTGCAGGCACACACACACTACATAGCCTACACTTATACATACAGATACACACACACATACTACACAGCTTACACTTATACATGCAGATACACATACACACACACTTATAGATACATATAGACACACAAACACACACTACACAGCTTACACTTATACATGCAGATACACATACACACACACTTATAGATACATATAGACACACAAACACACACTACACAGCTTAGACTTATACATGCAGATACACACACACTTATAGATACAGATAGACACACACTACATCATATATGGGTATCTGTAACTCATTGTATGAGGTCATTGTATTAGCTGTCAGTCTGAGGCTGCCAATGTTTGTTACCCTGGTGTTAGCACTGCTCATCATATTAAACTGAAGGCATGCTAGTATTATCACAGGGGTTAGACGTCATCACTACCAGGGGTTAGAGTTCACCATTACCTGAGGTCAGAGGATATACAGCCTTCTTACTCCTACTTAACCCACACACCATTCCTTTTCCACAAGGAATCTAACAGGTATATAACCCTGGGAGAGAAAAGCCAGCTGCTTCTGAGTATGGGCCCAATAGAATTTTTTTTTTTTTTTTAAATGCATGGGGCAATGCGGGACAGATGGCTAGCAACCCGGGACAGTGGGACAGACCCCTAAAATCGGGACTGTCCCACGAAAATCGGGACAGTTGGGAGGTATGCAGCTCGTCACTTATTTCTTTAAACAAATGCAAGTTATAACCTTGATTGTAGCCTAGGAATGTCGGGGTAGTAATAAATACAATTTATATTATTCCCAAATTTTTACCCTATACAGTATATGAGAGCATCTACTGACAGAACTTCAATAATTCATCTAATTAATTCTATGTTAATTAGTCATGACTCCTTTTAAAATCCAGAATTGATATATAGAGGCATTATCCTAATGGGGGGGGGGGGGGTCATGTTTCCTGTATAATATCTGGATTATAATTGCTGAAGTTTGCTTAGCCTATTCGGACAGACCTACGACCTGACAGTCTGATTTCTAGTTACAAGGGAAGAATTAATTTCATTTTGGTGAAGTATAAAACTAGCCTACGTAAAATATTAATGCTGATATAATTTGCATCATACATTTATTTAATTTTTTTTGTCTTTTCACTTAATCAGATGAACTAATGAATTCTGGTTGACCTTGAACGAAGAAAATTTGATAATAGAACTTAATAAGAAAGTTGTTTAAAATTGCATGCTCTATCTGAATTATGAAAGAAAATATTCAGGTTTCATGTCCCTTTTAACAATTGTAATATGATTTTTTAATTTTATTTTTAAATATATATTTCTATATATATTTCTATGTGTATATATATATATATATATATATATATATATATTCATATAGCTATATTTTACAAAAATCTGTATACATTTACAGTATATAGAAATGTATATTTAAAAATACAATGAACATTTTCTTCAAAGTGAATAACATAAGTATTTGAAGTATTACTAACTCACAGGTTATCGCACAGATGTTGTAGCGTGCCCTATAGAAGTCTGTTGGGAAAGGGAGCTAGCGCGATTGCAATGTCTGACCTCTGGATGTTAGCGTGCCTGAGTCTTTTGCTTATTTTGCTTACTTTTTACTTTCAACTTGTTATACCAGCGCTAACATTGGAGCTCTTTTGATCTACCTTGAACGCAGTTAGCGCTCAAGAGCGATAAAAATTTATCACTCCACTTGTACTCTAGGCCATTGTTTCTGAACAGCGGTCCTCAAGTACCCCCAACAGGCCAGGTTTTTCTTATGGCTTAATTAAAAACCATGGTTACTAATCAGCTGATTACTTCACCTGTGCACTGGTTCAGCTTTAATGAAAAAGTAGCCTGTTGGGGGTACTTGAGGACCGCGGTTGAGAAACACTGCTCTAGGCCTTTGTGGGTACAATACTGAAATAGGTAAGGATCATGAACTGAAAACAAGCTTGTGAGTTTGATTTTAAAAAGCTATGTTCCTTTCTTAGTAAGAATCTTAATTTGGTTATCTAATGGTGTCCTCTTCCACAACCAACCTGGATTTTCTACAAATAATATGTCTGTATTTTTATATAGCACAAATTAATAACACCAAAAAATATTACAAATGCACTAATAAGTATACACTTTTTGCATAGACACATTAATAAGTTACTAGTTGCATGACATTGAGAGGTTTCTGCACAACAAAATATCGGCTGGATTACAAGTTTTTGTCTGTATTGGTGTGCGGGGCTAACAAGCATTTTTTTCTCACCGCTCACTTAAGACAACGCTGGTATTACAGGTTTTTTTAAACCCGGCGTTAGCCGCAAAAAAGTGAGCGGAGAGCAAAATTTAGCTCCACATCTCAACTCAATACCAGCGCTGCTTACGGTAGCGTTGAGCTGGCTAAACGTGCTTGTGCACGATTTCCCCATAGGAATCAATGGGGCCGATTCGGATAAAAAAAAAGCTAACACTTGCAAAAAGCAGCGTTCCGCTTCTAACGCAGCCCCATTGATTCCTGTGGGGAAATACTTTTTATGTCTACACCTAACATGAACCCAGAGTCTAAACACCCCTAATCTTACACTTATTAACCCCTAATCTGCCGCCCTCAACATCGCCGACACCTGCATTTTATTATTAACCCCTAATCTGCCGCTCCGGACATCGCCGCCACCTACATTATCCCTATGACCCCCTAATCTGCTGCCCCCAACATCGCCGACACCTACTTTTTATTTATTAAGCCCTACTCTGCCGCCCCCAATGTCGCCGCCACCTAACTACACTTATTAACCCCTAATCTGCCGCCGCCACTATAATAAAGTTATTAACCCCTAAATCTAAGTCTAACCCTAACACCCCCCTAACTTAAATATAATTTAAATACATCTAAATAAAATTACTATTATTAACTAAATTATTCCTATTTAAAACTAAATACTTACCTATAAAATAAACCCTAAGCTAGCTACAATATAACTAATAATTACATTGTAGCTATCTCAGGCCTAGATTTGGAGTTCGGCGGTAAAAGGGCTGTTAACGCTCCGCGGGTTTTTTTCTGGCCGCACCATAAATTTAACTCTGGTATCGAGAGTTCAAACAAATGCTGCGTTAGGCTCCAAAAAAGGAGCGTAGAGCATATTTACCGCAAATGCAACTCTCGATACCAGAGTTGCTTACGGACGCGGCCGGCATCAAAAACGTGCTCGTGCACGATTCTCCCATAGGAAACAATGGGGCAGTTTGAGCTGAAAAAAAACCTAACACCTGCAAAAAAGCAGCGTTAAGCTCTTAACGCAGCCCCATTGTTTCCTATGGGGAAACACTTCCTACGTCTGCACCTAACACTCTAACATGTACCCCGAGTCTAAACACCCCTAACCTTACACTTATTAACCCCTAATCTGCCGCCCCCCGCTATCGCTGACCCCTGCATTACACTTTTAACCCCTAATCTGCCGCTCCGTAAACCGCCGCCACCTACGTTATCCCTATGTACCCCTAATCTGCTGCCCTAACATCGCCGACCCCTATGTTATATTTATTAACCCCTAATCTGCCCCCCACAACGTCGCCGACACCTGCCTACACTTATTAACCCCTAATCTGCCGAGCGGACCTGAGCGCTACTATAATAAAGTTATTAACCCCTAATCCGCCTCACTAACCCTATCATAAATAGTATTAACCCCTAATCTGCCCTCCCTAACATCGCCGACACCTACCTTCAATTATTAACCCCTAATCTGCCGACCGGAGCTCACCGCTATTCTAATAAATGTATTAACCCCTAAAGCTAAGTCTAACCCTAACACTAACACCCCCCTAAGTTAAATATAATTTTTATCTAACGAAATAAATTAACTCTTATTAAATAAATAATTCCTATTTAAAGCTAAATACTTACCTGTAAAATACATCCTAATATAGCTACAATATAAATTATAATTATATTATAGCTATTTTAGGATTAATATTTATTTTACAGGCAACTTTGTAATTATTTTAACCAGGTACAATAGCTATTAAATAGTTAAGAACTATTTAATAGTTACCTAGTTAAAATAATTACAAATTTACCTGTAAAATAAATCCTAACCTAAGATATAATTAAACCTAACACTACCCTATCAATAAAATAATTAAATAAACTACCTACAATTACCTACAATTAACCTAACACTACACTATCAATAAATTAATTAAACACAATTGCTACAAATAAATACAATTAAATAAACTATCTAAAGTACAAAAAATAAAAAAGAACTAAGTTACAGAAAATAATAAAATATTTACAAACATAAGAAAAATATTACAACAATTTTAAACTAATTACACCTACTCTAAGCCCCCTAATAAAATAACAAAGCCCCCCAAAATAAAAAATTCCCTACCCTATTCTAAAATACAAATATTACAAGCTCTTTTACCTTACCAGCCCTGAACAGGGCCCTTTGCGGGGCATGCCCCAAGAATTTCAGCTCTTTTGCCTGTAAAAAAAAACATACAATACCCCCCCCCCCAACATTACAACCCACCACCCACATACCCCTAATCTAACCCAAACCCCCCTTAAATAAACCTAACACTACCCCCCTGATGATCTTCCTACCTTGTCTTCACCATGCCAGGTTCACCGATCCGTCCTGGCTCCAAGATCTTCATCCAACCCAAGCGGGGGCTAGACATCCACTGAAGAAGTCCAGAAGAGGGTCCAAAGTCTTCCTCCTATCCGGCAAGAAGAGGACATCCGGACCGGCAAACATCTTCTCCAAGCGGCATCTTCTATCTTCTTCCATCCGATGACGACCGGCTCCATCTTGAAGACCTCCAGCGCGGATCCATCCTCTTCTTCCGACGACTAGACGACGAATGACGGTTCCTTTAAGGGACGTCATCCAAGATGGCGTCCCTCGAATTCCGATTGGCTGATAGGATTCTATCAGCCAATCGGAATTAAGGTAGGAATTTTCTGATTGGCTGATGGAATCAGCCAATCAGAATATAGTTCAATCCGATTGGCTGATCCAATCAGCCAATCAGATTGAGCTCGCATTCTATTGGCTGTTCCGATCAGCCAATAGAATGCGAGCTCAATCTGATTGGCTGATTGGATCAGCCAATCGGATTGAACTATATTCTGATTGGCTGATTCCATCAGCCAATCAGAAAATTCCTACCTTAATTCCGATTGGCTGATAGAATCCTATCAGCCAATCGGAATTCGAGGGACGCCATCTTGGATGACGTCCCTTAAAGGAACCGTCATTCGTCGTCTAGTCGTCGGAAGAAGAGGATGGATCCGCGCTGGAGGTCTTCAAGATGGAGCCGGTCGTCATCGGATGGAAGAAGATAGAAGATGCCGCTTGGAGAAGATGTTTGCCGGTCCGGATGTCCTCTTCTTGCCGGATAGGAGGAAGACTTTGGACCCTCTTCTGGACTTCTTCAGTGGATGTCTAGCCCCCGCTTGGGTTGGATGAAGATCTTGGAGCCAGGACGGATCGGTGAACCTGGCATGGTGAAGACAAGGTAGGAAGATCATCAGGGGGGTAGTGTTAGGTTTATTTAAGGGGGGTTTGGGTTAGATTAGGGGTATGTGGGTGGTGGGTTGTAATGTTGGGGGGGGGGTATTGTATGTTTTTTTTTACAGGCAAAAGAGCTGAAATTCTTGGGGCATGCCCCGCAAAGGGCCCTGTTCAGGGCTGGTAAGGTAAAAGAGCTTGTAATATTTGTATTTTAGAATAGGGTAGGGAATTTTTTATTTTGGGGGGCTTTGTTATTTTATTAGGGGGCTTAGAGTAGGTGTAATTAGTTTAAAATTGTTGTAATATTTTTCTTATGTTTGTAAATATTTTATTATTTTCTGTAACTTAGTTCTTTTTTATTTTTTGTACTTTAGATAGTTTATTTAATTGTATTTATTTGTAGCAATTGTGTTTAATTAATTTATTGATAGTGTAGTGTTAGGTTAATTGTAGGTAATTGTAGGTAGTTTATTTAATTATTTTATTGATAGGGTAGTGTTAGGTTTAATTATATCTTAGGTTAGGATTTATTTTACAGGTAAATTTGTTATTATTTTAACTAGGTAACTATTAAATAGTTCTTAACTATTTAATAGCTATTGTACCTGGTTAAAATAATTACAAAGTTGCCTGTAAAATAAATATTAATCCTAAAATAGCTATAATATAATTATAATTTATATTGTAGCTATATTAGGATGTATTTTACAGGTAAGTATTTAGCTTTAAATAGGAATTATTTATTTAATAAGAGTTAATTTATTTCGTTAGATAAAAATTATATTTAACTTAGGGGGGTGTTAGTGTTAGGGTTAGACTTAGCTTTAGGGGTTAATACATTTATTAGAATAGCGGTGAGCTCCGGTCGGCAGATTAGGGGTTAATAATTGAAGGTAGGTGTCGGCGATGTTAGGGAGGGCAGATTAGGGGTTAATACTATTTATGATAGGGTTAGTGAGGCGGATTAGGGGTTAATAACTTTATTATAGTAGCGCTCAGGTCCGCTCGGCAGATTAGGGGTTAATAAGTGTAGGTAGGTGTCGGCGACGTTGAGGGGGGCAGATTAGGGGTTAATAAATATAACATAGGGGTCGGCGATGTTAGGGGTAGCAGATTAGGGGTACATAGGGATAACGTAGGTGGCGGCGATTTGCGGTCGGAAGATTAGGGGTTAATTATTTTAAGTAGCTTGCGGCGACGTTGTGGGGGGCAAGTTAGGGGTTAATAGATATAATACAGGGGTCGGCGGTGTTAGGGGCAGCAGATTAGGGGTACATAAGTATAACGTAGGTGGCGGTCGGCAGATTAGGGGTTAAAAATTTTAATCGAGTGGCGGCGATGTGGGGGGACCTCGGTTTAGGGGTACATAGGTAGTTTATGGGTGTTAGTGTACTTTAGGGTACAGTAGTTAAGAGCTTTATAAACCGGCGTTAGCCAGAAAGCTCTTAACTCCTGCTATTTTCAGGCGGCTGGAATCTTGTCGTTAGAGCTCTAACGCTCACTGCAGAAACGACTCTAAATACCGGCGTTAGGAAGATCCCATTGAAAAGATAGGCTACGCAAATGGCGTAGGGGGATCTGCGGTATGGAAAAGTCGCGGCTGTAAAGTGAGCGTTAGACCCTTTAATCACTGACTCCAAATACCAGCGGGCGGCCAAAACCAGCGTTAGGAGCCTCTAACGCTGGTTTTGACGGCTACCGCCGAACTCTAAATCTAGGCCTCAGTGTTTATTTTTATTTTACAGGCAACTTTGTATTTATTTTAACTAGGTACAATAGTTATTAAATAGTTATTAACTATTTAATAACTTCCTAGTTAAATAAGTACAAATTTACCTGTAAAATAAATCCTAACCTAAGTTACAATTACACCTAACACTACACTATCATTAAATAAATTACCTAAATTAACTACAATTAATTACAATTAAATTCAATAAACTAAATTACAGAGAAACCCCCCCCCCCACTGAATTACAGAAAATAATAAAATAATTACAATTTTTTTAAACTAATTACACCTAATTTAATCCCCCTAATAAAATAAAAAAAGCCCGCCAAAATAATAATAATCCCTACCCTATACTAAATTACAAATAGCCCTTAAAAGGGCTTTTTGCGGGGCATTGCCCCAAAGTAATCAGCTCTTTTACCTGTAAAAAAAAGACAATACCCCCCCAACATTAAAACCCACCACCCACACACCCAACCCTACTTTAAAACCCACCCAATCCCCCCTTAATAAAACCTAACACTACCCCCTTGAAGATCACCCTACCTTGAGACGTCTTCAGCCAACCGGGCAGAAGTGGTCCGCCAGACGGCCAGAAATCTTCATCCAATCCGGGCAGAAGAGGACCTCCAGATGGGCAGAAGTCTTCATCCAGGCGGCATCTTCTATCATCCGGAGCGGAGCGGGTCCATCTTCAAGCCATCCAACGCGGAGCATCCTCTTCCATCCGACGACTAACACTAAATGACGGTACCTTTAAGCGACGTCATCCAAGATGGCGTCCCTTCAATTCCGATTGGCTGATAGAATTCTATCAGCCAATCGGAATTAAGGTAGAAAAAATCCTATTGGCTGATCCAATCAGCCAATAGGTTTGAGCTCGCATTCTATTGGCTGTTCCAATCAGCCAATAGAATGTAATCTCAATCCTATTGGCTGATTGGATCAGCCAATAGGATTGAACTTCAATCCTATTGGCTGATTGCATCAGCCAATAGGATTTTTTCTACCTTAATTCCGATTGGCTGATAGAATTCTATCAGCCAATCGGATTTGAAGGAACACCATCTTGGATGACGTCACTTGAATGGAACCCTCATTTAGTGTTAGTCGTCGGATGGAAGAGGATGCTCCGCGTCGGATTGTTTGAAGATGAACCCGCTCCGCATGGATGAAGATAGAAGATGCCGCCTGGATGAAGACTTCTGCCTGTCTGAAGGTCCTCTTCTGCCCAGATCGGATGAAGACTTCTGGCCGTCTGGAGGACCACTTCTGCCCGGTTGGGTGAAGACGTCTCAAGGTAGGGTGATCTTAAAGGGGGTAGTGTTAGGTTTTATTAAGGGGGGGATTGGGTGGGTTTTAGAGTAGGGTTGGGTGTGTGGGTGGTGGGTTGTAATGTTGGGGGGGTATTGTCTTTTTTTTTTAAAGGTAAAAGAGCTGATTACTTTGGGGTAATGCTTTAAGGCAGGTAGAATATTAGGTGAGGAATTAGTTGCTAGTTCCACTCAGTCTCACAAATGGCGGGATTAAAAATAAAATAACCCCTGTTCTGATCATAAACTGAGGGCCCAAAAGAGAAATAGCAAATATAAGAAGAGTATGAACAGTCAGAGTTGGAATGATCAAATAAGATAAGACAAAGTCTTCCAGATAGCAGTCTGGTAAATTGTGGTTTCAGATATAACTCACAAGTAAATCTTCCAAGTGTAGAATGCAGTTTTAGAGTTAATATAGGTCAGCAGCAAACTATTGAAATACACAGAGAGAGTATACTGTTGTGAGCTGTTTATAAAAATTACATCCTCATATATTCAGATTTAGTAGTAGAATAGAATCTACATTATATTCCTTTACAGAGCAAAAGATAACGTTTGCTAAAACAGTACCTTTATAGACAGGATGAAATACAGGAGCGGTTGATCCTTGCAGCGTGTTGTTACAGCACAGACTGATGTGATGATAGGAGCTGCGTGTCCCTGCAGCATGAGAGCTAAACACTCTGGTGTGGAGAGAGAAGAGCTGCAAGTCCGTGCAACGTGAGAGACGGCTTCTACACTTACAGCCAGAAATGCTGGCCGGAGTTGGAGGCGGTCCAGCTTACGGTACTCACGGCATCAGTGTCAGTAGACCGGGGGGAAGCCTGCAGAGGAGAGGGTAAATGTAAACAAATGAAAGCACACCTTGATATCTGAAAATCCTCCGGTTAGCTATATGAGATAGCGGAGATGTAGGAGAGTATACGCGGTCAGGAAGTTTCCAGGAATTCGACAAGAGGTGTTTTCAAGTCTTAGTGGTAATCACAGCAGTTGTTCAGAGTAGTTCCTACCTATAACAGAGATTCCTAAGCAATGAGAGATAGGAGGAGGAGACTTATATAGGCTGAGAGTTAAAGGGACAGGCACAAACGTGACAAATGCCCCGCAAAAAGCCCTTTTAAGGGCTATTTGTAATTTAGTATAGGGTAGGGATTTTTATTATTTTGGGGGGCTTTTTTATTTTATTAGGGGGATTAGATTAGGTGTAATTAGTTTAAAAAATTTTTTTATTATTTTTGTTTTTTTTCGTAATTTAGTTTATTGAATTTAATTGTAATTAATTGTAGTTAAGTTAGGTAATTTATTTAATGATAGTGTAGTGTTAGGTGTAATTGTAACTTAGGTTAGGATTTATTTTACAGGTATATTTGTCTTTATTTTAACTAGGAAGATATTAAATAGTTAACTATTTAATAACTATTCTACCTATTTTAAATAAATACAAAGTTGCCTGTAAAATAAATATAAACCATAAGCTAGCTACAATATAACGTAGTTGCAGCGACGTTGGGGGCGGCAGATTAGGGGTTAATAAATGTAGGTAGGTGGCGGCGATGTTAGGGACAGCAGATTAGGGGTTAATAAAATTTAACTAATGTTTGCGAGGCGGGAGTGCGGCGGTTTAGGGGTTAATATATTTATTGAAGTGGCGGCGATGTCCGGTCGGCAGATTAGGGGTTAAAAAATGTATTTAAGTGTTTGCGATGTGGGGGGGGGGGGGGGGCTCGGTTTAGGGGTTAATAGGTAGTTTATGGGTGTTAGTGTACTTTTTAGCACTTTAGTTAAGAGTTTTATGTTACGGCGTTAGCCCATAAAACTCTTAACTACTGACTTTTAAATGTGGTAGGAGTCTTGACAGGAGAGGGTCTACCGCTCACTTTTTGTCAGACTCGTAATACCGGCGTTAGGCAAATCCCATTAAAAAGATAGGATACGCAATTAACGTAAGTGGATTTGCGGTATGCTCGAGTTGCGGAAAAAAAGTGAGTGGTACACCTGTACCTGCCAGACTCGTAATACCAGCGGGCGTTAAAAATGCAAGACTCGTAATCTAGCCGTATATTTCTTTACAATTCCATATTATTTGTTCTAAAGCATTTTCTATCCCCTCTTTTCACCTTGTGCTTCTTTAGCTACCATACAAGAATCATGAGTTTGATGCCCTGCTCTTTCATTCTGTCTCTATTATTAGTAAGCTTATAGTTCATATCATATTGTATGCATATAAAATACTATTTCATTGAAATTCTTTCCTTGCAGTTTGTATGTTAAATATGTGAAAATGTTCTCACCTGGTTATTTGTGGTAGTTGAGGCTGTAATTGTAGTTCTTGTTGTAAGGAAAAGAGAGGAGAGAAAGAGAAAGAGGGTGATGGGAAGCAGGAGAGTGAACAGTAAGTAGGTGAGAGAGAGTGAAAGGGACGAATATAGATACAGGGGCAGATTTATTAAGCTGTCAACCATCTTATTCAGCGCGGAATTATGAATTAAGAAGCAGCGGTCTTAAGACCGCTGATCCTTATCTTGTCCGCCATCTCGGAGGCGGCGGGCAGTAATCAGCCCGATCGGGTTGATTGACACCCCTGTGTGCAGGGAGCGGCATTGCACAAGCATTTAACTAGAAATGCTTGTGCAATGATAAATATATGCTGTCAGCAGTTATCGATGTGCGGGGGACATGATCCGCTTCAGAATATCATGTCGGACAGACATTGATAAATTGGCACCAAAATATCAATAATAAAGAATAAATATTGTTATGGTGAAATTTCTGCTAAATTTGTGTAAGCTGAAATAAATGGTCTTTTAAAATCTGTTTTTGCAGCTTTAGTCTCTGAGTTCTGTATAATTTCTGAAGCAGATTAGCATGGCTGTTTTTTTTTTTGTTTGTTTGTTTTGGGATTTGGTTTGTTTGTTTTTAAAAAATGTGACAAGCACTGACCATATAGCATTTCATTATGCATGGTAAAAAATAATAATAACTTTGTAATGTACTTTATTTTTTTTAAATGACAGCTCAAATATGAAAAGCAGCTTAAAATTTCAACTACTGCCCAAGTTGCTCTCAGACCATAGGGGGGGGGGGGGTTTATATGCAAATGGGATACACATACTCATAACTATACTATAATTGCGTTTGTAATGTCCGTCGCCGTTGGCAGTTGGGCACGCAACCTCAAAGGAATGTTGGCAGCGCGAGGTAACCAACAGTAAGCTGCATCCAGGTGGATTCCGAAAAATGGCAGGGTGGTAAAAGAATCCAAAAAAAAAACCTAAGCGCCCGCAATAAGTATTTACAAAAAAAAAACTAACCGCCCGTACAAAGTATTTTAAAAAAAATAACCGCCCGCACAAAGTATTAAGACACAAAAACCCAACTACCTAATAAAATTATTTACTTCTAAATCCGCAAACCCCAACATCGCAAACTACCTAATACATTTATTAACCCCTAATCTGCCAACCTCCCACAACCCATTAAACCTAATTTACATATTAACTCCTACAATGCCAATCCCCACAATGCAAAAAATTAATTTAATGATTAAACCCCCTAACCTAACACCTCCTAAATTAACCCCTTAATTACAATAAAAATAAATTACTACATTACAATAAAAAACACAAAAAAATTACATTACATTAATCTAATTACAGAAAAAAACCCGCTAACATTACAAATAATAATAAACAACAATGTCCAAAATAAAAAAATTAAACCTAATCCCTATGAAAATAAAAAAGCCCCACAAAAATAAAAAAACCCTAATCTAAGGCTAAACTACCAATAGCCCTTAAAAGGGCTTTTTTTTAGGGCATTGCTCTAAGTTTAACAGCTCTTTTACATTAGAAATAAACCAAGTCCCCTCTAACAATAAACCCCCCCACCCACCAAACCCCCCAAAATAAAAATAAAAAAACTAACACTAATAAACCTAATCTACCCATTGCCCTGAAAAGTGCATTTGTATGGGCATTGCCCTTAAAAGGGCATTCAGCTCTTTTTTACTGCACTTAAAAGGGCTTTCAGCTCTTTTTAAATTTGCCCCAAAAAACCCTAATCTAAAAAAACAAACCCCCCAAAAAAATGTTAAAGAAAACCTAACACTAAGGCCCCATATAGGTACTCACATTTTCAGAAATCCAGCGGAGAAGGTCTTCTTCCAGGCGGGTCCACCATCTTTATCCACAGCAAAGGCGGCGCAGAGTGGAGGTCCGGAGCGGTCTTCCCAGAAGTGGCAATCTTCGGCGGCAGTCATCGGTGGCGGTGGTGCTCCTCAGTTGCGGCGGTCCTCAGCGAAGGCGTGGAGGTTCCTCTTCATGCGATCGTCCGCCGCACACTGAAGAAAGAATTCAAGGTACCCCATATTTATTGGGGTACCTTAAATTCCTATTGGCTGAAATTTTCAAAATCAGCCAATAGGTTGAGAGCTACTGAAATCTTATTGGCTGATTTGAAGAACCAATAAGATTTCAGTAGCTCTCATTCTATTAGCTGTTTTGAAAAATTCAGCCAATAGGAATGCAAGGTACCCCAAATTGATTGCGGTACCTTGCATTCAATATTCAGTATACCACGGACATCGGATGAAGAGGAGCCTCCATGTCGCCGAGGCCGCCACAGATGACCACCACCGAGGATCACCAAATCTGTGAAGACCGATGCGGACCTCTGCTCCGCGTCACGTCTTCGCAGTGGATGAAGATGATGGACCCGCCTGGAAGAAGACCTCCGCCGGACTTCTGAAACCGTGAGTACCTATTTAGTGTTATTTTTTTTTTTTGGGGGGGGGATGTTGTTTACTTAGATTAAGGTTTTTTGGGGGCAAATCTCAAAAGAGCTGAATACCCTTTTAAGGGCAGTAAAAAAGAGCTGAATGCCCTTTTAAGGGCAATGCCCATACAAACGCCCTTTTCAGGGCAATGGGTAGATTAGGTTTATTAGTGTAAGTTTTTTTTATTTTGGGGGATTTGGTGGGTGGGGGGTTTTTAATGTTGGGGGAGGCTTTGTTTATTTTTAATGTAAAAGAGCTGTTAAACTTAGGCAATTCCCTACAAAAAGCCCTTTTAAGGGCTATTGGTAGTTTAGTATTAGAATATGGGGAGGTGGATTTTTTATTTTTATATGGGTATTAGTTTAGGTTTAATTTTATTATTTTTGATAGCTTTGTTTATTTTTTCCTGTATTTCTATTTTTTTATTTTTTGTAGCTTAGGGGGTTGTATTGTCAACACATAGACTGCCCTCTGGGCAGGCTTATCAACTAGTATGTAATATAAATGATTCAGGGCTCTAAAAACCTTTTTGCAAACAAAAGGAATGTGTGCAGCATATGAGAGATGTAAAAAACAGAAAGTTTCACACTACCTTACTCACTGCAGCAATACATTTTCACTGTGCTCCGAGCAGGTTGGAAGGAGGTTGGGTTTGCAGGATGTGCTGACAGAAATGCAGCTTCAAAATGCCCAGGATATGTAACTAGGATAAGTCAATGCTCTAACTCCCCTCCATCTTTATGTGCACTTCCTCTTTTACAACAGAGCTTGCACTGTGCAGGACAAAGGGGAAGGGGCAGGGATTTCACCTCTCACTCTCATCACTATTACAAGTAGCAAAGAGCAGAAAAAAACTGCAGTTTATAATTAATATTTATGCATAAAATTTCTTCCATGTGCACTGTGCAGCACACTACCACCACTGTGGCTAGGAGGCTGTATAATTATGCAGCTGGGCTTAGTTTTCTATCACAACCGGGCCAGAAAAGCTCTCAAGCCCCTTATCAGCCACCCCTCTTGCCTCCCCCATCACCTCCAGTGCAGTGCCGTTACTGCTGTCATGTTAGACAGCATGAGACATCAGAGACAGCATTAAAGTTGCAGGAAATCAGTACCCTCTGAGTTTCTCCTGCACGCTTATATGCTGTCTGACTCATGGCTGCTGTAGTTTCACCTGCAGCTTGTATGCTGTCTCTGATGTCTCATGCTGTCTAATATGACAGCAGTCACGGCACCGCACTGGAGGTGAGGGGGAAGGCAAGAGCGAGGGCTGACAAGGAATGCTTGAGAGCTTTCCTGGCTGTGACAGGAAAACTGAGCGCAGCTCTATAATTAAGCCCCCTACCAGCCACAATGGTGGTGTCTTTGGTGTCCGAGGCTACTTACCTGTTCTGCTGCCCTTAAAAACGGCCCTGAGTCAGTCCAGCTCTGTAGGGTGTTCCATATGACTAGTCTGAAGTTCTGAACTCTTCTGGAAGGAAGTCAGTGGAAGTCAGAAGATTAGGACAGCCCGGGTAGTGTTCAGACAGGCTCCCACCCTATGACCTTGCATTCGCATTGCAACAAAGCTTTGTGCTCACAAGAACACGCTTCCATAGGCTCCAACGGGAGCTTCATTCTGATGCCGATAGGCATGGCAATAAACCTAGCGCAGCATATTTAAAATAAAAATGTATATGAATATATACATCTATATTTATGTGTATACACATATTAAAGGGATATGAAATTAATAATTATTTGACAATATTATTAATAGACATTATGGCAAATGATGAGCCAGGAAAACTATTGTTAATGTATTATGTTTTATCCTTGCCATCCTTACAATTGTCAAAAATGTCAAGTTTTCTTGGTTCATCCTTTCACATGTATTTATTTACTAATAAACCCTACCAAAGCTTATAAAATGAAAGCAGGGTTACAAAACTAACCAAGGTAAGGAAATATAAATATATACAACAGAATTCAAAGTTTGCCATATGTACTTCAAGTGATTTTTTACTCATTTTCTAAGCCATTTCAATCTATTTATGTAGCTACCATTTGAATTTGTCAGGCAGCTTGAATTATGTTTGCACTGTAAAAGGAAATTGTATTTAAGCAGTCAAAACAATATCGGCTAGATTTAGAGTTTTGCGGCCAAAGTGCGTTAGCTACACGTGTTTTTTTCCCCCTGCACCTTTTAAATACCGCTGGTATTTAGAGTTGTCTGAAGGGCTGCGTTAGGCTCCAAAAAGGGAGCATAGAGCATAATTTACTGCCACTTCAACTCTAAATACCAGCGTTGCTTACGGACGCGGCCAGCTTCAAAAACGTGCTTGTGAACGATTTCCCCATAGGAAACAATGGGGCAGTTTGAGCTGAAAAAAAAACCTAACACCTGCAAAAAAGCAGAGTTCAGCTCCTAACGCAGCCCCATTGTTTCCTATGGAAAAGTCTGCACCTAACACCCTAGCATGAATCCTGAGTCTAAACACCCCTAACCTTACACTTATTAACCCCTAATCTGCCGCCCCCGCTATCACTGACCCCTGCACTGCCACAACCTACATTATAGCTATGTACCCCTAATCTGCTGCCCCTAACATCGCCGACCCCTATATTATATTTATTAACCCCTAATCTGCCCCCCCAACGTCGCCGCTACCTAACTACACTTATTAACCCCTAATCTGCCGACCGGACCTCGCCGCCACTATAATAAATGTATTAACCCCTAAACTGCCTCAAAAACCCTATAATAAATAGTATTAACCCCTAATCTGCCCTCCCTAACATCGCCGCCACCTAACTTCAAGTATTAACCCCTAAAGCTAAGTCTAACACTAACACCCCCCTAAATTAAATTTAATTTAAATCTAACGAAGTAAAATAAATCTTATTTAATAAATTAATCCTATTTAAAGCTAAATACTTAACTGTAAAATAAACCCTAATATAGCTACAATATAACGAATAATTATATTGTAGCTATTTTAGCATTAATATTTATTTTACAGGCAACTTTGTATTTATTTTAACTAGGTACAATAGCTATTAAATAGTTAATAACTATTTAATAGCTACCTAGTTAAAATAAGTACAAAATTACCTGTAAAATAAATCCTAACCTAAGTTACAATTAAACCTAACACTACACTATTAATAAATTAATTAACTAAACTATCTACAATTATCTACAATTAAATCAACTAAACTAAATTACAAAAAAACAAACACTAAATTACAAAAAATAAAAAGATTACAAGAATTTTAAACTAATTACACCTACTCTAAGCCCCCTAAAAAAATAACAAAGCCCCCCAAAATAAAAAAATGCCCTACCCTATGCTAAAATAAAAAGTTAACAGCTCTTTTACCTTACCAGCCCTTAAAAGGGCCTTTTGGGGGGCATGCCCCAAAGAAAAGAGCTCTTTTGCATTTAAAAAAAACATTCAATACCCCCCAACATTACAACCCACCACCCACATACCCCTAATCTAACCCAAACACCCCTTAAAAAACCTAACACTAAGCCCCTGAAGATCTCCCTACCTTATTTTCACCAAGCCGGGTATCACCGATCCGTCCAGAAGAGGGTCCGAAGTCTTCATCCTATCCGGCAAAAAGAGGTCCAGAAGAGGGTCCAAAGTCTTCATCCTATCCGGCAGGAAGAGGACATCCGGACCGGTAGATATGTTCATCTAGGCGGCGTCTTCTATCTTCATCCATCCGGCGCAGAGCGGGACCATCTTGAAGCAGCCGACGCGGATCCATCCTCAATCAGCCAATCAGATTTTTCTTACCTTAATTCAGATTGGCTGATAGAATCCTATCAGCCAATCGGAATTCGAGGGACGCCATCTTGGATGACGTCACTTAAAGGAACCTTCATTCGTCGGGAGTCGCCGGAAGAAGAGGATGGATCCGCGTCGGCTGCTTCAAGATAGTCCTGCTCCGCGCCGGATGGATGAAGATAGAAGACGCCGCCTAGATGAACATGTCTACCGGTCCGGATGTCCTCTTCCTGCCGGATAGGATGAAGACTTCGGACCCTCTTCTGGACCTCTTCTTGCCGGATAGGATGAAGACTTCGGACCCTCTTCTGGACGGATCGGTGATACCCGGCGTGGTGAAGATAAGGTAGGGAGATCTTTAGGGGCTTAGTGTTAGGTTTTTTAAGGGGTGTTTGGGTTAGATTAGGGGTATGTGGGTGGTGGGTTGTAATGTTGGGGGGGTATTGTATGTTTTTTTTAAATGCAAAAGAGCTGTTTTCTTTGGGGCATGCCCCGCAAAAGGCCCTTTTAAGGGCTGGTAAGGTAAAAGAGCTGTTAACTTTTTATTTTAGAATAGGGTAGGTTATTTTTTTAGGGGGCTTAGAGTAGGTGTAATTAGTTTAAAATTCTTGTAATCTTTTTTTATTTTTTGTAATTTAGTGGGGGTTTTTTTTGTAATTTAGTTTAGTTGATTTAGTTGTAGATAATTGTAGATAGTTTAGTTAATTAATTTATTGATAGTGTAGTGTTAGGTTTAATTTAACTTAGGTTAGGATTTATTTTACAGGTAAATTTTGTACTTATTTTAACTAGGTAGCTATTAAATAGTTATTAACTATTTAATAGCTATTGTACCGAGTTAAAATAAATACAAAGTTGCTTGTAAAATAAATATAAATGCTAAAATAGCTACAATATTAGGGTTTATTTTACAGGTTTATTAGGGTTTATTTTAGGGTTTATTTTATATTAGGGTTTATTTTACAGGTAAGTATTTAGCTTTAAATAGGATTAATTTATTTAATAAGATTTATTTTATTTCGTTAGATTTAAATTATATTTAACTTAGGGGGGTGTTAGGGTTAGACTTAGCTTTAGGGGTTAATACATTTATTAGAGTAGCAGCGATGTCCGGTTGGCAGATTAGGGGTTAATAAGTGTAGTTAGGTAGCGGCGATGTTGGGGGGGGGCAGATTAGGGGTTAATAAATATTATGTAGGTGTCGGCAATGTTAGGGGCAGCAGATTAGGGGTTCATAGGGATAATGTAGGTTGCAGCGGTGTGCGGTCGGCAGATTAGGGGTTAAATTTTTTTATTAGAGTGACGGTGATGTGGGGGGGGGGCCTCGGTTTAGGGGTACATAGGTAGTTTATGGGTGTTAGTGTACTTTAGAGCACAGTAGTTAAGATCTTTATGAACCGGCGTTAGCCCATAAAGCTCTTAACTCCTGGCTTTTTTCTGTGGCTGGAGTCTTGTCGTTAGAGTTCTAATGCTCACTTCAGCCAAGACTCTAAATATCAGCGTTAGAAAGATCCCATTGAAAAGATAGGATACGCAATTGACGTAAAGGGATCTGCGGTATGGAAAAGTAACGGCTGGAAAGTGAGCGTTAAACCCTTTCCTGACTGACTCTAAATACCAGCGGGTGGCCAAAACCAGCGTTAGGAGCCCTTAACGCTGGTTTGGACGGCTAATGCAGAACTCTAAATCTAGGCGTATGAAAGGGTATATAACAAGCTTTTGCAATGGTGTTTTCACAAAACTTATTTCAAATGATGCACCCCGGCAGAAGAGGGACTCTTTTGGTTGGGGTGCTGGAACCCATGGACGTATAAATGAGGTCCTCTACATATATCAACCAATCACTATGCAGCACTCCAGCCAATCTAGGGGGACTGAAAACACTACAATTTTCAGAGTTAAATTACAAGAGAAGCAAACAAAATAAATAATGAAAGTGCATAGCAAAATGTTTTTATGTGTAATGAAACATTTTTTTTTTGGGGGGGGGGGTGCTATAAAAATTTAAATGTAATGTCCCCTTTAAGCTAATAAACATGTTAGCCATGTACATAATCTTTAACACTGACAAGCGATTTTAACAGTTAAGAAATGTTGCACAAAAATAAGCTTTTAAGAACTCATTGGAAAAGCTGCTTATGGTATTTTGTGTTATATTGGAATACCACTGTGAAGCAACATGGAAAACAACATGATTACTGTTTTTATGAAATGAAATGGACTTGAATTAAAAAAAAAATAATAATAATTCAAGCAACCTGAAAAACAAACAAACCAATATCTGAAGCAAATATGACAAAAGGAGAAAAAATAAATAAAACTATTAGACTCTAATAGACTCTTGTAGAACAAAAAACACTCATCAGAAAACAATTGAAAGAATGAACCAAAAGTAAAAAAAGAAAAATAATCCTAACTGGAATTTTTCAGCTAAACTGTTTCTAGAACATAACTATAAATAATATTAAAAACCATAGGGAGTAATTAATTACTGAAAAACTACAGAACAGTAAAATGTTTCCACATCTGGTTTATGAAAATGATGAAAAACACAAGAGACTAGATGCTTTAAAAATAAACACAAAAGAAAACAACAAAACAAAAGATGATGAGATGCACAGAACTGTAGACACTTATATGAAAAATAAAAAGCAAAACAAATGTTTACACTTGAGGAACAAAAACATCTACATGGTTATAAGTATCAAGAACAATACTTCTCTGAAACCTTCACCAAATAATCTGATCATCTCTTCATATAATTACTCTTGTGTTTTGTATTCATAACTACACTAGTTTGTGTTACGCAAATATCTAAAGATATCATCCCCCTCTCAAAGCAGAATACAGCTTATGTATTGCTAAAATTCTATGTTCAACCCCCGAGGGAATCATGATGACCATATTTATTACGTATTATTGAAATTCAGAAATGTAGTAAACAACTTATGTCTTTTCCTTCTTTTTTTGCAGGTACCACACAGTGCTTCAATGTCTCCTGTTCGCCTGCATGCCTCTAACCCTAACATCTATGCAGATGTTGAGTCTCAGAACCCACCAAGTCAAGTTACCGATGCTATAGAGTTTGCCAGTGACTACACCAAACTGCAAGAAGAGTTTTGCTTAATAGCACAGAAAGGTACTTGAAATAATCTGGAAAAAAACCCAGTAAAATTATGAAATTTGTGGACTTTCATGAATAAAACATGACCTGGAGGATTTAGTTACAGTTTTCACTCTTTCACTAGGTAATAAGGCTGAATATTTCACAAAGACGCAGTATTGTTTCCTTAGCCTTCCTTACTTGCTTCTCACAGTTTCATCAAATTATGCATACATATAGTCTCCCTAGAAAAATACATTCATAACCTGTGTTTTAAATCCTTGGTTTCTAAATACACTAAATGGTGTTTGTTTACCTATCTGCCAGTAATATGTGTAAAACAGTAATTGAATCCCTTGGTTGCCAGAAACATGGTCAGAACAGTGATTGTTTGACAATGGTTTAACCTTGATTATCAGTAATAGTGATTTAACATATTGGTTTAGAGTAACAACTATAACAGAACAGTGATTGCAATTGCAGAAACGCACAATGAGGACATTCTACTGCTAATGGGTAAAAAAACTAGGATCAGATTACTAGTAGAGGGCAGAGCAATATGGGGTTTTCGTTTGCACACAGGTTAAATTGCTCTGGTATTACAAGTTGAAAGTAAACGCAATCGCTTGAGCATAATTCAAGTTAGCGTTCATCGGGTTACCGCATCCTCAGAACTCTGGTTGAATGTATCAGAAAATAAAAAAGTTTCTCAAAATGCATTACAAAGTACAGTTACAGTCAGAAATAACACCATCTAATACAAACTATTTCTAAAAAAAATATTGCATAAAAAAAGTTATACGGGCTCAAAGATTTGAAGTCTCAGGTGTTATGGGGAAAAAAGGTAGGCAAAGGGCTTTAACATTGAGATACATACATATACATGTCTAAAGAAGTAGATATATGTATATATAAATGTTTATATAAGTGTTCATATATATTTATGTATTTATATGTGTATATATGTATTATCAGACATATATACACACATATAAACACATAAGTACATCTATAGACATATATATGTGTGTGTGTGCATTGGAGCCCTTTGCAGTTAAGAAGATGAAAACATGTAAAATCATATTTATGCAATATTCATTGTGTATTTACGGTACATATTTCACATTCCAATGTTCTGCGCATAGCAGAATATATTCTAAGTATTTGTAAATAGATATTCCTATATATCTGTATATATTTATACCTATATATAATCATATATATATATATATATATATATATATATATATATATATATATGTGTGTAGAAATATGTATTTATTATTAAATAGAACATATTATGCTATGTGAAGAACATTGGAATGTGAAGTATTCATATTTTCATGTCGGGGTAGCACACATGAGAATATGTGATCGGGTTTGCACTCAAATAGGGTGTCAGTTTTTTCCCCACTTTTTTTGCTTCGTTGACTTCTATGGGGGAATAGGTTATTGTGCGTGCGATATTGTAAATTTGGGTTTTTGCACACGTCGGGTTAGTGCAAGACCAATAACTTTTCACTTTCAATACCAGTACAACCCTACGCATGCAAAAAGTTTTCTTCTAGCGCAATTAGTGCTCAAGTAAAAACGTTAAATAGCTCTCCACTCTGGACTCTAGTCAGTGTAATGGACCCTGTGAAATAGAGCACTTAATTTTTTTAATTAGAATAGCTCTTTAACTCTGCGTGTGCCTTTATCCTTTTGTGTTTAATAAAGAAAGTTACATAATGAAAAAAAGTTCTTAGGATACAGAGCATTTAAATGTTTACACTAGAATGCCGAAACACACAGCAGCAATTTATGTCCTTGATTTCTTGTTACACATGTGGCAATGACTTAATATTGTTTGTAAAACACAATTCATGTTTTCCACCCCAACCTTTATGGATTCTTGGGAAAGGTCATCCCATACTGGCACTGATTGAAGGGGAATAGGAAAAAAGCGGAGGAGTTATCAGGTACCAGGGACAATTTTAAAGGAGCCATAATGTCCTGACCACTGGTATTTGTCAAGCTCCACAGCAGCACAGTCTGGTCCCAATGATCAAGAACTCGCCTGCACAGATCTTTGTGATTTGTTTAGACCTTATATTGTAATGTAGGTGTCTCTCCTTCACATACAGAAACCTGCACAGTGATGTAAACGGTTCTAAAGCTAAAATTTGTGTTTCTAAAATTCTTTGTGGAACCTCACATTACTGACAAGACTTCTTAGGTCATCTTACCTCAACGGAGAGCTTTAGATCTTCAGGTCCTCTGGTAGCCAAGGGTTCAAGCAACTTCATTGCTGAATCAAACTAATAGAAGTGTTACTGCAGCAATATATCAGTACAGCACTGTTTTAATACAAATACCATTTGTCGTGTCTACATTACATAATGTTATGTTAAGTTACATTGATTCTATATATACATATAATGAGTCAAGTGCTGGGCTTAAGCCTACTTTTTCTTACAGTGTTGTGTTATTTTCAGTGCATTCTCTTCTGAAATCTGCCTATAATACAATTGCAATTGAAAAGGAGAAGATGAAGCAGATGGTCTCCGAGCAGGATTACAGCAGCCACAATGCACAGATTGCACTCCTTAGAAAGTCCCTTTCTCAGGTATTTCCTGTCTTTAGTTACATTTCAGCTTTCAGCATCATTGCCAAGAAAATCAGCCATATGTTGTGTGTCATGATTGATATATTTGTACTTTTTAATTAAAGTTTTATCACTTGCAGACATTTAGATATCAAAATAATATTCCCTGCTATGCATACTGAATACAATTCAGAACAGTCTTTACAATATCTCCAGTCCCTTTACTAGCTCTTTACTGTCTATTCTGTAGCAAATATGCTTAGTACAGAGTGACACTGGAGATACTGGGGTGCCTATTGGCGAATCAAGCCCACTGACATCATAGATTGTTCACTAAAAGTGGTAGTACTGGTAGGGGATCTCCTACACGCTATTAACACTTCTTTATCCAAAGCACTCTTTTCCCTATCTTTTTATTTTCATTATCCTTTTCTATACTGTTTTAGATGCATGTGGTTATTTTACTAACCCATTAGCCTTTCATTCAACCTCTCTTCATGTTTTGCAGCTGCAAATTCCCGCTATTACTGATCACAGGACTAATCTCTGAGAGCTGGCAATTAAAAAGTGTCTATAAGATACAGGGCTGTTGGCACTGAGTGGTTACACTTTTTCAGAATCACAATCACCTTGAAGGGAAACTCAGAGTTAGAATGACCCTAATAGCGGTGTGCTTTCAGATACTGCGGTAGCATACAAATGCAGAAGAAGTACAACACAATAAGATCTGTGTGTTGCACTTTCACAGGAATAAATGCGGCTCCGAAAAAAGCCAAATAGCACGAGCGGCTGCCTTCTTCTGCATTGTGATGCTACCGAAGTATCCGAATGCACTACTACTTCCCTGGTGTGTTTTTTTTTGTTCAGTTAAAGAGAAAAAGTCTTAAATGCCCATCTCCCCTCCTGTATATTTACACTTGGGTTTCCCCTAATGCTGACATATTATGATCTATCAACATTTAAAAAAAAAAGGGGGGGGGGTTTCAAATTTTTTCATTTCTTTCTTATGGCGGTGAAAGTCCTGAATGCAATACTGTTGGTAATTCATCATATGGCCACAAGGAGGAGGCAAAGATACCCTACACCAAGAGCTTTAATATCCCTCCTACTTCTCTGACCCTCCCAGTATTTCTTTGCCTCGACAAGAAATGGGCAAAGATTGCGGTGCTCAGGATTTATTTAAAAATTCATGGATTCATGGAAGGTGATACTCGGAAGAGAGGGACATAGTAAAGTACTGGCTCCTCTCTCCTTGTGCGAGTTGTAGTTACAAGCCTGCAACGGGTGTTACTGGGATAGTTACTTTAGCCTTCTCCTGTTTGGCCCTCAGTATAACATCTACTGTTAGTTATAATACAGGTTAGGCTCTCTACTGTATCCACAGGAATATATGGGTAAGAGCAGTGACGGGGACATTGCTGGGTAAGTCCCTGTCTGTCTCACACAGCCCACAGGCTTTCAATAGGTACATTACCTGTGTATAACTTAACCAGTTTATAACAAGTTGGTACCCTGATCATCATTAACTTAGGCTGTGGCCGATATTATGCAGCATAACTCATAACCTTGACACAAGCCTAATAACCTTGGCACATTACTGAGTATTAATGTTTTGTATAGATGGTTTGTTCACAGGGGAAGCTTAAAGCATTTTTATCAGGATACTATACCTGCCTTTTCCTTTTTTGTCCCACCTATTTTTTCGTGGACTCCACAGCTTGAGTATTGATTCCCAACAGTAAGGCATCATGTACTCTCACCTCCATAAGAAGAGAAACATAATTTATGCTTACCTGATAAACTCCTTTTTTTCTTGGTGTTGAGAGTCCACAAACCCAAACAATTTTCCTAGTGACGGCAGTTCTAGTTTGCACCTCTTTACACTACTATCTTTTGTACTACTTCCTCCAATTCTTGGCTATACGTAATACTGGGAGAGTCTGGGAAGTAGGATGGATATTAAAGGGACATTAAACCCACATTTTTTCTTTCATGATTCAGATAGAAAATATAATTTTAAACAACATTCCAATTTACTTCTATTATCAAATTTGCTTCATTCTCTTGATATACTTTTCATCTAGATATGCTCAGTAGCTGCTGATTAATGGCTGCACATAGATGCCTCGTGTGTGCAATGCTATTTCTTCAACAAAGGATATCTAAAGAATGAAGCAAATTAGATAATAGAAGTAAATTGAAATGTTTAAAATTGTATTCTCTATATGGAGCAGAAAGAAAATGTGTGGGTTTAATGTCCCTTTAAAGCTCTTGGTGTATGGTGTCTTTGCCTCCTCCTGCTAGCCAGGTGATTAATTACCAACATTAATGAATAGTGGACATTCATCACCAAGAAAGATTATTTTTTTTTATATTAATAATATTGTTTTTTTTAAATAGTGCTGACTTTCACTACAGTGCTAACAAAAAGCGACACAATTCCCAAGATTAAAATACCTTTATTGTTTCGAACATGGGGATACAGATAACAGTGATGTTATCTGTATCCCCATGCTTGAAACAATAAAGGGATTTTAATCTTGGGAATTTCACCGCTTCTTGTTGATTCTTCATATTGGATTTGGAGTTTGGCAGTTACTCCAGGTGATTCCCTGTATTACAGGTTGAAGTGCTGGTTTGATTTTGTGTTGATCATTTTCACTACACTGCTGTTATAAATAGTGAATTTGTTTTACAAACAAAACTAAACTGATACTTTCAGTGAATCTAGGATGTACCTCAAATGAGCCTATTTCAGATGTGGCATAGGAATTAAGAAATATAATAATGCTAATTCCACAGAAATAAAACATTTGTGCATATAAAAATGCTGTAAAAGCATTGCATTCACATCCATTCAGATAAGCTAAAATTCCTTAGGTTTAGTGTGGAATGTTTAAACTATTCATTTGTGGCTGGTTCATTTAAACTGGCTTCAACTTCAAATGTCTTTACAATAATCCTTACTCCATACTTAGCAATATCAGATTTGAGGTGTTACTTTATTTGGATAATATCATGATAAAAGTTAGCAATCAGAAGAGAATGGTAATCCTGGATCTTCAGAGTTTTGGATGGCAGATCTGACCAATAACGGTCTCATTCTATTATAGAGACTTGTGGTATTTTTACATGTTCTCATAATAATTTGCCCTGTTTTCAAGTATTTTATTCCCCATTGAGACCTGAAATTTGTTTGGTCAGTTGTAAAAACAAATTATATATGTGCACTTACATGACGTTTTTAAATTAAGCTTTCAAGATATCTTGTTGCTCTCTCCACAACTTGTTGCTGCAGAGATAGTGACTGTAATCTGTGTCTTATTTTATTATCAGAATCAGGCAGTGGAATTTCCTTTTCCCCTTTGAAAGTGATTTGTCTTCATAATAGTCTGAGATTCTGTGTGAATCCAAGCAGGGATCCAAAAGCTTTGCTCCAGAGAATTGATATAGTCAGATCTCTTAATCACTTCTTGGTGTCAAAATCTTAAAAGTTATATTTGCATAACTTGCAATTTACAAACCATTGTTAAGCTTTTTTGAACAATTGTGTAAGGCATCTACTTGGTGTTCTTTATATATATTCAGAATATTCTATTTCAGTGTATTTGCAAGAAGCATTTTGTAAGGAAGTCTTGTAGATAGCTCTTCCTTAGACCTGGACTGGAAAATTATTTTGCCTCATGCATGCCTTCATATGGTTAGCTTTGGTACTCACACAATTACAGTTAATAAGAGTGTGAGAGAAAACAAGATTTGCTGTTACAGCTTAATCACTATCTTTACATTAGAGATTAAATTGAAGCCATGCTTAATCAAACATGGTATCTGAATACCATTTGTCTGTTTTGCTTCCCAGAGTCATGTAGTAGTTTACACTTTGCCAATGTGCACTTTTTGAATGAAAGTGGATTGTTGTCCAACATGACCCTATTAAACAAAAGAGGCAAACTGTTCCCAAATGCAAGGTATGATTGGGTAGGTCATTGCACTCTCAAATATCTACTCTGGTACTGAGACTTTTCAGTTATACATTATGTAGGAAATCAAGGATATGATTACAACAAAATATTCTCTTTTTCATCTATGCAGAAATTAAATCTCAAACTCAATAAGGTATCTACACCCTTTATAAGCTTTTTAAAAGTGTACAACTGTTACTATAAGAAAGACCACACCCTTGAAATCAGTAGTGTTACCACTGTCACTGTATGAAAGAGCAAGCCACTGAAATCAGTAGATCTTAATGTAGAGACAGGACTGAGAATTATATTCAACCAATGTTATCCAAAATTTGAAACACAGATTTATAATCTAGAAAGGCAGACTTACTGCTAATTCAATCTTTTTTCCTGTTAAATCTTTTTTTTAAAAAGATAGAGGATGAGAGGGAAAGACATAGATGATGAAAGGAAATGCAGCAAATAAACAAATCAGGGGAAAATCCTACAACATAGTATTGGAGTCTAATGTACACAGTCCTAAACATGGGAATCAACTGATGAATGTCTGATCTATTATCAGTATTCCCCAGTTTAATCACTCTGTTGGGACTGAGTTAATCTAACATTTGCTTGTCTCCGGGAGGTAGACGCTAGCAGGCCCATTTATCAAAGGGCTTGCGGACCTGATCCGACACTGCGGATCAGGTCCGCAAGACCTCGCTAAATGCGGAGAGCAATACGCTCTCCGCATTTAACATTGCACCAGCAGCTCACAAGAGCTGCTGGTGCAACGCCGCCCCTGCTGGGGCCGCCAGCAGGGGGGTGTCAATCAACCCGATCGTATTTGGTCGGGTTGATTTCCGGCGATTCCTGTCTGCCTGCTCTGAGCAGGCGGACAGGGTTATGGAGCAGCGGTCTTTAGTTGTGTTTCTGGCGAGTCAGAAGACTCGCCAGAAACACGGCCCTTCAAGCTCCGTACGGAGCTTGATAAATGGGCCTGTTGGAGATCCCTTTTTGTCCACTGTTTAACTTCCTATAATAGAAAACTATGAATTCCTCCCTACAATTTTATGTAGAACGCAACCACTGTTCATAGTATGTCAGATTTGAAGTCTGGCTGCTTTGGTTTTAGCGACATCTATGTATATATACAGTATCTCATAAAAGTGAGTACACCCATCACATTTTTGTAAATATTTTATTATATCTTTTCATGTGACAACACTGAAGAAATGACACTTTGCTACAATGTAAAGTAGTGAGTGTACAGCCTGTATAACAGTGTAAATTTGCTGTCCCCTCAAAATAACTCAACACACAGCCATTAATGTTTAAACCGTTGGCAACAAAAGTGAGTACACCCCTAAGTGGAAATGTCCAAATTGGGCCCAATTAGCCATTTTTCCTCCCTGGTGTCATGTGACTCAGTGTTATAAGGTCTCAGGTGTGAATGGGGAGCAGGTGTGTTAAATTTGGTGTTAACTCTCTCACACTCTCTCATACTGGTCACTGGAAGTTCAACATTGCACCTCATGGCAAAGATCTCTCTGAGGATCTGAAAAAAAGAATTGTTGCTCTACATAAAGATGGCCTAGGCTATAAGTAGATTGCCAAGATCCTGAAACTGAGCTGCAGCATGGTGGGCAAGACCATGCAACGGTTTCACAGGACAGGTTCCACTCAGAACAGGCCTCGCACATGCTCAGCGTCATATCCAGAGGTTGCCTTTGGGAAATAGATGTATGAGTGCTGCCAGCATTGTTGAAGGGGTGGGGGGGTCAGCCTGTCAGTGCTCAAACCATACTCCACACACTGCAACAAATAGGTCTGCATGGCTGTCGTCCCAGAAGGAAGCCTCTTCTAAAGATGATGAACACAAAAGCCTGCAAACAGTTTGCTGAAGACAAGCAAACTAAGGACATGGATTACTGGAACCATGTCCTGTGGTTCGATGAAACGAAGATAAACTTATTTGGTTCAGATGGTGTCAAGCGTGTGTGGCGACAACCAGGTGAGAAGTACAAAGACAAGTGTGTCTTGCCTAAAGTCAAGCATGGTGGTGGGAGTGTCATGGTCTGGGCCTGAATGAGTGCTGCCGGCACTGGGGAGCTACAGTTCATTGAGGGAACCATGAATGTCAGCATGTACTGTGACATACTGAAGCAGAGCATGATCCCCTCCCTTTAGAGACTGGGCCGCAGGGCAGTATTCCAACATGATAACGACCCCAAACACACCACCAAGACGACCACTGCCTTGCTAAAGAAGCTGAGGGTAAAGGTGATGGACTGGCCAAGCATGTCTCCGGACCTAAACCCTATTGAGCATCTGTGGGGCATCCTCAAATGGAAGGTGGGGGAGGCGGAGCGCAAGGTTTCTAACATCTACCAGCTCCGTGATGTTGTCATGGAGGAGTGAAAGAGGACTCCAGTGGCAACCTGTGAAGCTCTGGTGAACTCCCTGCCCAAGAGGGTTAAGGCAGTGCTAGAAAATAATGGCGGCCACACAAAATATTGACACTTTGGGGTGTACTCACTTTTGTTGCCAGCGGTTTAGACATTAATGGTTGTGTGTTGAGTTATTTTGAGGGGGCAGCAAATGTACACTGTTATACATGCTGTACACTCACTACTTTACATTGTAGCAATGTGTCATTTCTTCAGTGTTGTCTCATGAAAAGATATTATAAAATATTTACAAAAATGTGAGGGGTGTACTCAATTTTGTTAGATACTGTACTTATTTAAATTCAATGACAACAAAGTTCTCTCAGGGTTTTTGATCAAAATGTTTTACGTTTTTTTAATTTTTTTATTGAGGTTTGTATAGATTACAGCATAAAGAAATATACGTCAATTCACAATGACAGCAGGTATGCATACAAAAAGAGAAAAAAAAAATCAACCTGCTTGGTAAGCATATCCTGTTAAGTATCAACATAAACATATTCAACCATAAATGAAAAAGCCAGATCCGGCAATTATGAGAATGTATGTATACTTGAGACCTCAAAATGTTTTGTTTTTAAAACAGAGTATAAAATCCTCTTATAGCACTGAAGGCCACTCTTGGGCCTAATGACACTTGTGGTGTAAAACAGAGGAATATTAGTTTATGAAATGGCCACTTTTGGACCTTATTACAGTTAGGTGTAATTTGTATCTGAAAAGGAGAATCTAATTTGTAAAATATAAAGTGGGATAGCCAGTGTGGGAGACGGTGGAGCAGAGAATCTTAGTAAATGAAATAGGATATAACTAGGTAAAACTATAAATTAAGCTATATGTAAGTAGGCACGCTTGGACCACTGGTATATCCTGAGTGAAATGGCAATGGGATTTAAACTAAGGTCAAAAGGGATGCAAGATCATGTATAGATTGCTGAGGTGAACGGTGCTATATATGTTTCTCGTCAGGTCCTGTAGTTCACTGTTTGAAATAAATGCTAAGAGGAGCATAACAGAAGTAGTTAAGCTATGTTGGGTGACAAGCTAGTAGACAAATCTATAACATGGTTTCACACTTTTATATCAGTTAAGCTTGCATGAAATGGGGGAGTAGTCATTAGCGTAACCTCAGGCTCAATAGCCGTCATTAGGGTTTAGATATGGTATATATGTGTTAAATGAGTTCAGATTTCATACAATACATACTGCCAATGACTGCTTATGGTAGGAGACTTATCCTATACCGGTTTTGCAACAATTGATAAACAGAGAAGGGACCATTAAATAGTTAAATTACCCATAGCATAAGCTCTTAAACCTATTTTACTATCTGCCTATATTAGCTAAATATAGTTTTACAAGATTTTTTACTAGCAGCAGTTATTATTGTTTACATACTTAAATCTCAGATGTATCCTCTCCACTTAGCAGATTAAGATGTATACTCTCTAGCTGTACTGTAGCTGTGGCTGTCATGCTTCCTTGACCACTGACAGCCAGACATTTTATAGGAAGCTAGGGAGGTTATGGCAGTCATTAGAAGTCACACACTAAATAATTTTAGGTTAAAGTACAAATGGAAAACCACATTTGTGCTGGTATTGGGTTTTTTTTTTTTTTTTTTTTTTTTTTTTTTTTATTTTAATATTGAAAAATACATCAACAATACATACAATTCAAATAGGATACTCACATGTATCCAGTTAAATATGTCAAAATTCTACATAAGTATTATATATCCAAAAGGGAGAGGGAGAGATGGGTCAGTTATACTCATCGAGTCAGCCTGGGAATCCATTATCTTACATAAAGATATACAAAAAAATAAGATAAAAAATATATTCATACATCAAGAGAGTCCAACTAACTTTTTTTTAACAAAAGAGAAAGAAGAAAAAAAACAAACAAACAAAAAAAAAACATAAAGTAATCACCTCCCTCCCTAAAATTCCCCCCACCCATTCCGAACCGTTTGGGCCTCCTGCTCGGGGCTCACTCACTGTATTTGTATGTTAATGATACCTTCTATATTGGCAGTGAAGTCTTTACCCTGGCTTAGGATAAAATCTTTCCAAACCTTTAAATATGAATTGTCTTTTTTCCTTTCAAGCCTGTAGTCATGGGCTGCAAGTATTGCAGTATCTGAAAGGAGTTTTTTTGCTTCCTTAACCGATGGGGTTCGAGGTTTGCACCAATTATCGAAAATAAGTTTTCTAAGATTAAGTATCGCTGTTAAGATGAATCTCTTTTTATTCCCCCATGAAGGACAGGGGGTCAGTAATATTATAGAGTTTATTGAAAACCTCACTTCAACACTTGTCATTTGAGAAAGTAAATATGCTACCTTATGCCAAAATTGGTTCACCTTCGGACACTCCCACAAGAGGTGTCCCAAATCTGGGTCACTTAAGTGGCACTTAATACAAAAATTCTTGACATTACAATTCCACTTAGCTACCCGCCGTGGGGTGAGATAATCTCTATTAATGATCCTAAACTGCGTTTCTCTTAGATAGGTTGAAGGAGAAATAGATAACGTTGTCCTTAAACTGTTCTCTAGTTGATCTATAGGATCCGTCAAACTTAATACTTTTCCCCAATATGACCTTGCTCGTGCTATATATTTTTCTGTCTCTGCAGACCTTAAGATTTTATATATAGAGGATAGAGAACATTTTTCCCGTTTAAGATGATCCATTAATGGATGTTCTTGAAAGATCTGGGGAAATAGATACAATAGCTTTCGTATATAATCTTTAACTTGCAAGAAGTAAAACATATGTTTCTTCTGTACTGTAGGAAAAATATTTTGAAATTCTGCAAAATTATGAAGTTTTCTAGTCTTAAAATCGAAAAACTCTGCAACCGAGAGAACTTTAGTAGGTGACCATAGACTAAAAGGATTGACTGAATTACCTAGTGGGAAGTACCAGTTACCTTGAATGGGTAGCCATTTAGAGACCGCGGTAGAATGTCCAAGTAACTTCATGGTATTTCTCCATGCTCTTAAGATATCTTTAAGTAAGGGATGGTTAGCAATTGTATTGCCCAAAATCTTATTTGATGCGTGTAGTATAAAGCCCATAGAGTGGGGGGCACAAATCTGTTCTTCTAAATACCTATCAGATAAATTAAATGACTGAAAAAGCCAGTCAATTGGAAGTCTTATTAGAGTTGCTAAATTATACCATTCCAAATTGGGTAGTGATAACCCCCCTCCCAAATATGGTTGGTGCAGTATTTCTAGTTTTATTCTGGGTTTTCTCCCACTCCACAGGAAGTATCTCAACGCCCGATTGAAACGCCATAGATCCAATTTTTTTATAAGAAGAGGAAGCATTCTACATGGATACAAAATTTTTGGGACTATGAACATTTTGTAAAGATTAACTTTACCCGAAATTGAAACCGGCAACGCTGCCCAGCTTCTCAATTTTATCATAGTTTCTTGAAGGACTGTTAGAATATTGTCACGATACCAGTCATCGGGGTTCACAGAGAGTTTCAAACCCAGGTATTCCAAAGCATTGGATTCAATAAATTCATAGGTCTGATGTTTATGCCTCCTATTCAACCAAATTACCTTTGATTTTGCCAGGTTGGTTTTATAACCAGAGACATTCCCATAATCCTTTAAAAGATCTAGGACTAGATTAATAGTGTCTTTCGGGTTACTGACATACAGTAGTAAATCATCGGCAAATAAAGATACCTTTAGCACTTCCTTGCCTATATTAATTCCTGTAAGGAGTTCCCTCAATTTAATTGCCAATGGCTCCAGGACTAAATCAAAAAGTAGGGGTGAAAGGGGACACCCCTGACGCGTACCTCTTGAGAGTGTGAAAGATTGAGTTAAATCATTATTGATCATAATTGATGCCTTGGCATCTGGATAGATATTACTAATAAAGGTACGAAACTTTTCTCCAAATCCATATCTGGCCATAACTTTAAACATAAATGGCCATTCCACTCTGTCGAAGGCCTTCTCTGCATCCAAAGATAGCAGGAAGGCCTCCGGCAGAGCAGAACCCCTACTACTGTACTGAGAGATAGCATGGAGTATCTTCCTAACATTTTTCTCAGATGATCTTCCACTCACGAATCCCACCTGATCCTCATGTATGATTTTAGGTGCGATTAGCTTCAATCTTTCTGCCAAGATCTTCATCATAATCTTGTAATCAAGATTGAGCAGGGATATCGGTCTATAAGCTGTAAAATCTAAAGGATCTTTATTAGGTTTAGGGATTAATACAATATTTGCCCTCTTAAAATCTTCCGAAACCTTAATATTTTCTTCAAAATACCCTTTATATAAGTCTCTTAAGACTGGAGTAATTTTTTGTAATAGTACTATATAAAACTCCAGGGGCAGGTTGTCTGGGCCTGGTTACTTTCCTCTAGCTAATGATTTAATAACCCTTACTATCTCCTGATCGCTTATAGGCTTATCCAGAGCTTCCAAATCTGGTCCTGATAACAATGGCACCTCTAAAGAATCTAAAAATCGGTCAATCTCCTCTACTTGAGGTTGCTGTGATGCATAGAGGTCTGTGAAAAAATTACGAAATAGCAGAGCCATTTGCTCCTGATCGGAGGTGATGCAATTATCCTTTTTGATAGCCACGATAGGTTTTCTTTGAGTTTGTGTTTTAAAAATAGAGGCTAAAAATTTGCCTGCTTTATTACCATATCTTTTAAATTTAGCTACTTTGATTTGTATTGATTCTTGGGCTTGTTCTAATAGGAAATGATCCCTTTTCTTTTTATTAGAGAAATAAATTTCTCTATTTACTGTAGTTGGATTCTGTGTATAACTAGCGTAGGCCTCTTTAAGTTTATTTGATAGATCCTGATGTTTAGAGGTTTGTTTCTTTTTTAATCTAGCCATATACGATATTATCTCTGCTTTTAAATATACTTTAGCCGTTTCCCAGAAAATAAGAGTATTACCTCTACAGTGAGCATTGAAAGAGCAATAATCTTCCCAAGCACTAATCAAAAAGGACTTGAATTTGTCTGAGTTAGCTAAATAAACTGGAAAGAAAAAAGAATTAAATGTGTATGGTTTCTTAACTTGGATTTGTAGTACTACAGGAGCATGGTCAGAAAGAGTAATTTCCAGAATTTCACATTTAGAGATTTTAGGAGCCAAAGTTTCTGATACTAGGTATAAGTCTAGTCTAGACATGGTATTATGAGACTTGGAATGACATGTAAACTCCCGAGAGTTGGGATTCATAGTCCTCCAGATATCTATAAGGTTGAGTGATTGGGACAGTAAGCTAAAGATTTTTTCTTCATATTTAAGATGGGACCCTGTATAGTTCCCTTTTTTCCTACTTAAACCCAATCTAATTCTATCAACAATCGAGTTCGGGGTGATGTTAAAGTCCCCTGTTATGATTATGTTATCTTTTGCAAACTTCAAGATATTCTTAAGTAACCGGGTCCAGAATACTGCATCAGAGCTATTGGGACCATACAAGTTAACTATTAAGAAGATCTGCTTTTGAATCTTCATTCTAACCATTATATACCTGGCCTCTCTATCTTTCACTACCTTGATGATTTCCTGTCCAAGATTTTTGTGGATCAGGATCATCACCCCTCTGGCTGCTTTCCTATATGAAGCAAAAAAAGATTGTGAAAACCTGCGTATCTTAAGTTTATTGTGTTCAACATCGGAGAGATGAGTCTCCTGCAGACAGATAATATCAAGAGCCTTTTTGCTTAGAAAATTTATCACCGCTTTCCTTTTAATGGGGGAGTGAACTCCTCCCACATTCCAAGAAATCAACTTTATCTTCTAACTATTTTTGAAGCTAGGTTTAAAGCAGGCCTTGTCCGTAAATATAGAAATAGTGAGTAGCCCAGATTGGGAAGCACAACAGTGTGTATCAAAAATGCCAGAGGGAGCGCGGCTGGGGGAGGAGAGAGGAGAGGAAGAGAGAAAAAAAAAAAAAAAAAAAGAGAAAAATAAATTGTACATAAAAAAGAAAGATTAAACACTTTTTAATACTGGAGGTCTACTGGCAGGACTCAATAGCTAAAATTCTTTATATGTATATCAATGTATGTAATAAACTTGGATTGTATTTTGTTATATGAAATTCAATGTAAGGGGAGCCTACATTGAAAGAAAATTAAATTCCCTTTAGGATATAAAAGGGTGAAGGTGAGTATACATGAAAGAGAACCCATAAATTAACTAATAGTTATAAAGAAGCCTTGTTAAACTTTAAATCTACATATCAAGCCTTACTTAGACTAGTACATTCACAGTGAAGTCATGCTTCGTAAATTATCCTCCTATGGGTGTAAAGTGAACTATCTATATGGGTAGCTATAATGGCTCTTAGGTATCAGATGCGTAATCCTCATGTATAGACCCATTGTATATAGCAGAATGCAATAAAATTAAAAGGGTAAACAGAGTATATACTAAAACAAACTCCACGGGGATTGAGCTCTGGGAACCCCAGATTTATTCAAATAAGAGTTAAGGATGTCCTATAATGTCCTATAATCTGCTGGAGCCCCCTTATACGGCTTTGTACTTCTGCCCGTGCTTCCTAGCACTAAGTGCGTACATGACCACGCCATAGTTTCCAAACCCAGCATAACTCACTACTGCACAATGGTTAGTCTGCCTCCATTTAGTATGCTTCGTTGTCCTCAGTTGGGGATCAATGGTGTGGATCGCCTCACTGCTCTTGTACCATATATCAGTGTGATCTGATGTGGTAGCGGACTCCGTCGCCATCTTGCACGACTCTGAGCTGGCTTGACTGCCACACACGCATAGCATAAGTAGTCACCATGTGTGAGTGTACATTTCTCGGCGCGGTAGAGGGAGTATAAGAAGGCCCCTTAAGGCTTATCTTGTTCAGGCTCTCTGGTAATACGGGGGTTTGGTTTCTGCTTTCCACTCGTGTATGAGAGTTTGCGCCAAAGCAATTATCTAGTAGTTTATGAAGCTGTTGGAAATGATCTTCCAATAATGTCAACAAAGTCTCCTCCATTGTCTTCTCCATAAAGTTTCTATAGCAGATTTCAGTGGCTGTGCACTGTATACCCGGCTTACAAGCTACAAGGGGGGGGTGGTGGTGTTGAGAGCCTCTCTTTATAGAGACTACCTTAGGCCTCAAAGCTCCGGATCAATTGCAAAGGTGGGAATCCTAATAAAAATATATCCTGCGATATAGCTTGAGTAGTATATTTCAAATATCTGTGTAGAATAGTTAGATGATTCCTTAATTCACTGATAATAGGCAGATTATCTGTGAGCCACGCAGAGCAACCAATATTACGACCATCCAAGGTGCTACCCAGAGACACGCCCGAAATATTTTACATTAAAAGTTATATTTGGATCACAAACCCTGAGGATAGTTCGTTGTAATTGGATTCATGTGGATTTACCAAGTACCCAGGTTGCTGTCACTCATTAAACAGAGATTCATTGTACCAGTACCTACATATATATACTGTATATATGTCATTCACCACTTTTGATCCCAACCATCACCTATCCACACCACACTCACTACCCCTCTTTGTTTATGTTTAGCCATTGTTAAACACCTTATTGTGCAGTAATTGTTCATGTTATTTATTTTAAACCTTAACAAATTAAATCCCTTTAATGCAATTATTACATAAATATACACTTGCTGATCATTTGGCATAGTGTATATACAGCATCTCCCTCTCTAGTCACTCCAATTAATTTTTTACTTACCCAGGGTGAGTGAGGGAGTGGAAATGTGGAGCGCTGTGTGTGTGTGTGTGTGTGTGTATATATGTATATACAGGGAGTGCAGAATTATTAGGCAAATGAGTATTTTGAACACATCATCCTCTTTATGCATGTTGTCTTACTCCAAGCTGTATAGGCTCGAAAGCCTACTACCAATTAAGCATATTAGGTGATGTGCATCTCTGTAATGAGAAGGGGTGTGGTCTAATGACATCAACACCCTATATCAGGTGTGCATAATTATTAGGCAACTTCCTTTCCTTTGGCAAAATGGGTCAAAAGAAGGACTTGACAGGCTCAGAAAAGTCAAAAATAGTGAGATATCTTGCAGAGGGATGCATCACTCTTAAAATTGCAAAGCTTCTGAAGCGTGATCATCGAACAATCAAGCGTTTCATTCAAAATAGTCAACAGGGTCGCAAGAAGCGTGTGGAAAAACCAAGGCGCAAAATAATTGCCCATGAACTGAGAAAAGTCAAGCGTGCAGCTGCCAAGATGCCACTTGCCACCAGTTTGGCCATATTTCAGAGCTGCAACATCACTGGAGTGCCCAAAAGCACAAGGTGTGCAATACTCAGAGACATGGCCAAGGTAAGAAAGGCTGAAAGACGACCACCACTGAACAAGACACACAAGCTGAAACGTCAATACTGGGCCAAGAAATATCTCAAGACTGATTTTTCTAAGGTTTTATGGACTGATGAAATGAGAGTGAGTCTTGATGGGCCAGATGGATGAGCCCGTGGCTGGATTGGTAAAGGGCAGAGAGCTCCAGTCCGACTCAGACGCCAGCAAGGTGGAGGTGGAGTACTGGTTTGGGCTGGTATCATCAAAGATGAGCTTGTGGGGCCTTTTCGGGTTGAGGATGGAGTCAAGCTCAACTCCCAGTCCTACTGCCAGTTTTTGGAAGACACCTTCTTCAAGCAGTGGTACAGGAAGAAGTCTGCATCCTTCAAGAAAAACATGATTTTCATGCAGGACAATGCTCCATCACACGCGTCCAAGTACTCCACAGCGTGGCTGGCAAGAAAGGGTATAAAAGAAGAAAATCTAATGACATGGCCTCCTTGTTCACCTGATCTGAACCCCATTGAGAACCTGTGGTCCATCATCAAATGTGAGATTTACAAGGAGGGAAAACAGTACACCTCTCTGAACAGTGTCTGGGAGGCTGTGGTTGCTGCTGCACGCAATGTTGATGGTGAACAGATCAAAACACTGACAGAATCCATGGATGGCAGGCTTTTGAGTGTCCTTGCAAAGAAAGGTGGCTATATTGGTCACTGATTTGTTTTTGTTTTGTTTTTGAATGTCAGAAATGTATATTTGTGAATGTTGAGATGTTATATTGGTTTCACTGGTAAAAATAAATAATTGAAATGGGTATATATTTGTTTTTTGTTAAGTTGCCTAATAATTATGCACAGTAATAGTCACCTGCACACACAGATATCCCCCTAAAATAGCTATAACTAAAAACAAACTAAAAACTACTTCCAAAACTATTCAGCTTTGATATTAATGAGTTTTTTGGGTTCATTGAGAACATGGTTGTTGTTCAATAATAAAATTAATCCTCAAAAATACAACTTGCCTAATAATTCTGCACTCCCTGTATATGTATATATATATATATATATATATATATATATATATATATATATATATATAGCAATGAACAAATTTCAGCACTCACTGGTCCTTTTAATGTATACTTTATTATGTGACGTTTCGGGGACCGTATCCCCTTCCTCAGACGTCTGAGGAAGGGGATACGGTCCCCGAAACGTCACATAATAAAGTATACATTTAAAGGACCAGTGAGTGCTGCCATTTGTTCATTGCTATTATTCAACTCCTGCATGCACCCTGGCAGATCGACTTAAGAAGTGAGAGTGCTCTCCTGCTGCTCATATATATATATATATATATATATATATATATATATATACCGTATATATATATATCAGTGACGTCAGAGGCTAGTGAGGCAGTGGCTAGGGTACGCCTTCATTCTTTAGATATCCTTTGATGAAGAAATAGCAATGCACATGGGTGAGCCAATCACATGAGGTATCTATGTGCAGCCACCAATCAGCAGCTACTGAGCATATTTAAATATGATTTTCAACAAAGGATATCAAAAGAATGAAGACAATTAGATATTAGATGTAAATTGGAAAGTTATTTAAAATTGCATGCTCTTTCTAAATCATGAAAGAAAACATATGGGTTACATGTCCCTTTAAATGGTGTCTTGGAAAACTGGTCAACTTAGTAAACATCTGATTTTAGTCTAAAGGATTGTAACAGAAACTCTTGCCAGATAACAAAATGCTTGCTCTGATTATGAGATCTAGAAATCCATGCCCATTAAAATATGTTTAAAACATACTTTCTCCAACATAGGTGTGTCCGGTCCACGGCGTCATCCTTACTTGTGGGATATTCTCTTCCCCAACAGGAAATGGCAAAGAGCCCAGCAAAGCTGGTCACATGATCCCTCCTAGGCTCCGCCTACCCCAGTCATTCTCTTTGCCGTTGTACAGGCAACATCTCCACGGAGATGGCTTAGAGTTTTTTAGTGTTTAACTGTAGTTTTTATTATTCAATCAAGAGTTTGTTATTTTAAAATAGTGCTGGTATGTACTATTTACTCTGAAACAGAAAAGAGATGAAGATTTCTGTTTGTATGAGGAAAATGATTTTAGCAACCGTTACTAAAATCCATGGCTGTTCCACACAGGACTGTTGAGAGGAATTAACTTCAGTTGGGGGAACAGTGAGCAGTCTTTTGCTGCTTGAGGTATGACACATTCTAACAAGACGATGTAATGCTGGAAGCTGTCATTTTCCCTATGGGATCCGGTAAGCCATTTTTATTCAGACAGTAAATAAGGGCTTCACAAGGGCTTATTAAGACTGTAGACATTTTCTGGGCTAAATCGATCATATTTACACATATTTAGCCTTGAGGAATCATTTAATCTGGGTATTTTTTGTAAAATAATATCGGCAGGCACTGTTTTAGACACTTTATTCTATAGGGGCTTTCCCTAATCATAGTCAGAGCCTCATTTTCGCGCCGGTATGGCACACTTGTTTTTGAGAACAGCATGACATGCAGCTGCATGTGTGTGGAGCTCTGATACATAGAAAAGTCTTTCTGAAGGCATCATTTGGTATCGTATTCCCCTTTGGGCTTGGTTGGGTCTCAGCAAAGCAGATTCCAGGGACTGTAAAGGGGTTAAATATAAAAACGGCTCCGGTTCCGTTATTTTAAGGGTTAAAGCTTCCAAATTTGGGGTGCAATACTTTTAAGGCTTTAAGACACTGTGGTGAAATTTTGGTGAATTTTGAACAATTCCTTCATACTTTTTCGCAATTGCAGTAATAAAGTGTGTTCAGTTTAAAATTTAAAGTGACAGTAACGGTTTTATTTTAAAACGTTTTTTGTGCTTTGTTATCAAGTTTATGCCTGTTTAACATGTCTGAACTACCAGATAGATTGTGTTCTGACTGTGGGGAAGCCAAGGTTCCTTCTCATTTAAATAGATGTGATTTATGTCATAAAAAATTTAGTAAAATGATGCCCAAGATGATTCCTCAAGTGAGGGGAGTAAGCATGGTACTGCATCATCCCCTCCTTCGTCTACACCAGTCTTGCCCATACAGGAGGCCCCTAGTACATCTAGCGCGCCAATACTCCTTACTATGCAACAATTAACGGCTGTAATGGATAATTCTATCAAAAACATTTTAGCCAATATGCCCACTTATCAGCGAAAGCGCGACTGCTCTGTTTTAGAAAATACTGAAGAGCATGAGGACGCTGATGATATTGTTTCTGAAGGGCCCCTACACCAGTCTGAGGGGGCCAGGGAGGTTTTGTCTGAGGGAGAAATTTCAGATTCAGGGAAAATTTCTCAACAAGCTGAACCTGATGTGATTACTTTTAAATTTAAGTTGGAACATCTCCGCGCTCTGCTTAAGGAGGTGTTATCCAATTTGGATGATTGTGATTATCTGGTCATTCCAGAAACACTATGTAAAATGGACAAGTTCCTAGAGGCCCCGGGGCCCCCCGAAGCTTTTCCTATACTCAAGCGGGTGGCGTACATTGTTAATAAAGAATGGGACAGGCCCGGTATACCTTTCGTACCTCCCCCCATATTTAAAAAATTGTTTCCTATAGTCGACCCCAGAAAGGACTTATGGCAGACAGTCCCCAAGGTCGAGGGGGCGGTTTCTACTCTAAACAAGCGCACCACTATACCCATAGTAGATAGTTGTGCTTTCCAAGATCCTATGGATAAAAAATTAGAAGGTTTGCTAAAAAAGATGTTTGTTCAGCAAGGTTACCTTCTACAACCAATTGCATGCATTGTCCCTGTCACTACAGCCGCGTGTTTCTGGTTCGTTGAGCTAGAAAAGGCGATTATTAGTAATTCTTCTTCTTATGAGGAGATTATGGACAGAATTCGTGCTCTTAAATTGGCTAATTCTTTCACCCTAGACGCCACCTTGCAATTGGCTAGGTTAGCGGCGAAAAATTCTGGGTTTGCTATTGTGGCGCAGAGCGCTTTGGTTAAAATCTTGGTCAGCGGATGCGTCTTCCAAGAACAAATTGTTTGACATTCCTTTCAAGGGGAAAACACTGTTTGGCCCTGACTTGAAAGAGATTATCTCTGATATCACTGGGGGCAAGGGCCACGCCCTTCCTCAGAATAGGTCTTTCAAGGCCAAAAATAAACCTAATTTTCGTCCCTTTCGCAGAAACGGACCAGCCCCAAGTGCTACGTCCTCTAAGCAGGAGGGTAATACTTCTCAAGCCAATCCAGCCTGGAGACCAATGCAAGGCTGGAACTAAGGAAAGCAGGCCAAGAAACCTGCCACTGCTCCCAAGACAGCATGAGATGCGGGCCCCCGATCCGGGACCGGATTTGGTGGGGGGCAGACTCTCTCTCTTCACTCAGGCTTGGGCAAGAGATGTTCTGGATCCTTGGGCGCTAGAAATAGTCTCCCAAGGTTATCTTCTGGAAGTGATTCATCCTGTTCCATTAAAAGAACGAGGGATGGGGTTCTACTCCAATCTGTTCGTAGTTCCCAAAAAAGAGGGAACGTTCAGACCAATCTTAGATCTCAAGATCCTAAACAAGTTTCTCAAGGTTCCATCGTCCAAAATGGAAACCATTCGAACAATCCTTCCATCCAGGAAGGTCAATTCTTGACCACGGTGGATTTAAAGGATGCGTATCTACATATTCCTGTCCACAAGGAACATCATCGGTTCCTAAGGTTCGCATTCCTGGACAAGCATTACCAGTTCGTGGCGCTTCCTTTCGGATTAGCCACTGCTCCAGGGATTTTCACAAAGGTACTAGGGTCCCTTCTGGCGGTGCTAAGACCAAGGGGCATTGCTGTAGTACCTTACTTGGACGACATTCTGATTCAAGCGTCGTCCCTTCCTCAAGCAAAGGCTCACACGGACATAGTCCTGGCCTTTCTCAGATCTCACGGATGGAAAGTGAACGTGGAAAAGAGTTCTCTATCTCCGTCGACAAGAGTTCCCTTCTTGGGAACAATAATAGACTCCTTAGAAATGAGGATTTTTCTGACAGAGACCAGAAAAACAAAACTTCTAAACTCTTGTCGGATACTTCATTCCGTTCCTCTTCCTTCCATAGCGCAGTGCATGGAAGTGATAGGTTTGATGGTAGCGGCAATGGACATAGTTCCTTTTTGCGCGCATTCATCTAAGACCATTACAACTGTGTATGCTCAGTCAGTGGAATGGGGACTATACAGACTTGTCTCCGAAGATACAAGTAACTCAGAGGACCAGAGCCTCACTCCGTTGGTGGCTGTCCCTGGACAACCTGTCACAAGGGGTGACCTCCCGCAGACCTGAGTGGGTCATTGTCACGACCGACGCCAGTCTGATGGGCTGGGGCGCGGTCTGGGGATCCCTGAAAGCTCAGGGTCTTTGGTCTCGGGAAGAATCTCTTCTACCGATAAATATTCTGGAACTGAGAGCGATATTCAATGCTCTCAAGGCTTGGCCTCAGCTAGCGAGGGCCAAGTTCATACGGTTTCAATCAGACAACATGACGACTGTTGCGTACATCAACCATCAGGGGGGAACAAGGAGTTCCCTGGCGATGGAAGAAGTGACCAAAATCATTCAATGGGCGGAGACTCGCTCCTGCCACCTGTCTGCAATCCACATCCCAGGAGTGGAAAATTGGGAAGCGGATTTTCTGAGTCATCAGACATTGCATCCGGGGGAGTGGGAACTCCATCCGGAAATCTTTGCCCAAATCACTCAACTGTGGGGCATTCCAGACATGGATCTGATGGCCTCTCGTCGGAACTTCAAGGTTCCTTGCTACGGGTCCAGATCCAGGGATCCCAAGGCGACTCTAGTAGATGCACTAGTAGCACCTTGGACCTTCAACCTAGCTTATGTATTCCCGCCGTCTCCTCTCATCCCCAGGCTGGCAGCCAGGATCAATCAGGAGAGGGCGTCGGTGATCTTGATAGCTCCTGCGTGGCCACGCAGGACTTGGTAGGCAGATCTGGTGAATATGTCATCGGCTCCACCATGGAAGCTACCTTTGAGACGAGACCTTCTTGTTCAAGGTCCGTTCGAACATCCGAATCTGGTCCTACTCCAGCTGACTGCTTGGAGATTGAACGCTTGATCTTATCAAAGCGAGGGTTCTCAGATTCTGTTATTGATACTCTTGTTCAGGCCAGAAAGCCTGTAACTAGAAAAATTTACCACAAAATATGGAAAAAATATATCTGTTGGTGTGAATCTAAAGGATTCCCTTGGGACAAGGTAAAGATTCCTAGGATTCTATCCTTTCTTCAAGAAGGATTGGAGAAAGGATTATCTGCAAGTTCCTTGAAGGGACAGATTTCTGCCTTGTCTGTGTTACTTCACAAAAAGCTGGCAGCTGTGCCAGATGTTCAAGCCTTTGTTCAGGCTCTGGTTAGAATCAAGCCTGTTTACAAACCTTTGACTCCTCCTTGGAGTCTCAACTTAGTTCTTTCAGTTCTTCAGGGGGTTCCGTTTGAACCCTTACATTCCGTTGATATTAAGTTATTATCTTGGAAAGTTTTGTTTTTGGCTGCAATTTCTTCTGCTAGAAGAGTTTCAGAATTATCTGCTCTGCAGTGTTCTCCTCCTTATCTGGTGTTCCATGCAGATAAGGTGGTTTTACATACTAAACCTGGTTTTCTTCCAAAAGTTGTTTCTAACAAAAACATTAACCAGGAGATAGTCGTGCCTTCTTTGTGTCCGAAACCAGTTTCGAAGAAGGAACGTTTGTTGCACGATTTGGATGTTGTTCGCGCTCTAAAATTCTATTTAGATGCTACAAAGGATTTTAGACAAACATCTTCCTTGTTTGTTGTTTATTCTGGTAACAGGAGAGGTCAAAAAGCAACTTCTACCTCTCTCTCTTTTTGGTTTAAAAGCATCATCAGATTGGCTTACGAGACTGCCGGACGGCAGCCTCCTGAAAGAATCACAGCTCATTCCACTAGGGCTGTGGCTTCCACATGGGCCTTCAAGAACGAGGCTTCTGTTGATCAGATATGTAGGGCAGCGACTTGGTCTTCACTGCACACTTTTACCAAATTTTACAAGTTTGATACTTTTGCTTCTTCTGAGGCTATTTTTTTGGGAGAAAGGTTTTGCAAGCCGTGGTGCCTTCCATTTAGGTGACCTGATTTGCTCCCTCCCTTCATCCGTGTCCTAAAGCTTTGGTATTGGTTCCCACAAGTAAGGATGACGCCGTGGACCGGACACACCTATGTTGGAGAAAACAGAATTTATGTTTACCTGATAAATTACTTTCTCCAACGGTGTGTCCGGTCCACGGCCCGCCCTGGTTTTTTAATCAGGTCTGATAATTTATTTTCTTTAACTACAGTCACCACGGTATCATATGGTTTCTCCTATGCAAATATTCCTCCTTAACGTCGGTCGAATGACTGGGGTAGGCGGAGCCTAGGAGGGATCATGTGACCAGCTTTGCTGGGCTCTTTGCCATTTCCTGTTGGGGAAGAGAATATCCCACAAGTAAGGATGACGCCGTGGACCGGACACACCGTTGGAGAAAGTAATTTATCAGGTAAACATAAATTCTGTTTTTTACTTTAATGCTGCAAATTATGATTATAGATTATTTCATTATTCAGTAAATATAAAAATGTCTTAATCCAGTGGCGGCTGGTGAAATTTAAAGATGGTGGGGCACTTGACCCCACCCCTTTAAATAAAGCCACACCATCAGATGGCACTACCAATTCATTAATTAAATAAATAAAAGGTAGACAGAAACACATACACAGAGGGTTAGAGAGAGAGAGAAAGAGATAGAGACACAATCATACACAGAGGGTTAGAGAGAGAGAGAGAGAAAGGGAGAGAGACACAATCACACACAGAGGGTTAGAGAGAGAGAGAGAGAGAAAGAGAGAGAGAGACACAATCACACACAGAGGGTTAGAGAGAGACACACAATCATACACAGAGGGTTAGAGAAAGAGAGAAAGGGAGTGAGACACAATCACACACAGAGGGTTAGAGAGAGAGAGAAAGAGAGAGACACAATCACACACAGAGGGTTAGAGAGAGAGAGAGAAAGGGAGAGAGACACAATCACACACAGGGTTAGAGAGAGAGAGAGAAAGGGAGAGAGACACAATCACACACAGAGGGTTAGAGAGAGAGAGAAAGAGAGAGAGACACAATCACACACAGAGGGTTAGAGAGACACAATCATACACAGAGGGTTAGAGAGAGAGAGAGAGCGAGAGAGAAAGAGAGAGACACACAATCATACACAGAGGGTTAGAGAGAGAGAGAGAGAGAGAGACAGACAATCACACACAGGGTTAGAGAGAGAGAAAGAGAGAGAGAGACACAATCACACACAGGGTGAGAGAGAGAGAGAGAGTCAATCATCCACAGTGTTAGAGAGAGAGAGACACAGAGGGTTAGAGAGAGAGAGAGAGAGAGAAAGAGAGACACACACAATCACACACCGAGGGTTAGAGAAAGAGAGAGAGACACAATCATACACAGAGGGTTAGAGAGAGAGAAAGAGAGAGACACAATCACACACAGAGGGTTAGAGAGAAAGACACAATCACACACACAGAGGGTGAGAGAGAGAGACAGAGACACAATCATACACAGAGGGTTAGAGAGAGAGACAGAGAGAGAGACACACACAATCACACACAGAGGGTTAGAGAAAGAGAGAGAGACACAATTAAACACAGAGGGTTAGAGAGACACATAATGGATGAGAGAGTGAGAGGGGGAGGAAGAGAGACAGAGAGAGAAAGAGACCATGGGGGAGAACAACACATAAGGAGACAAAGAGACAGAGAGAGAGAGAGACAGACACACACACACACAAAAGGGGGGGAGAGACCACTGCATTTTTAAGTAATATAACAGCAGAGCTACAGAGAGTTCAGAAAGTGAAGGCAAGCTGTTAAGTTAGTGGGTGTAAAGGTTGAGGAAACAAAATACAAAAACAATCCTTCAACTGCTGTTAAAGAGTAAAAACACAAAAAACACTAAATCACATTCATTAAATTATAATTTTCACTAACAGAATCCCTTTCAGTGAAATCTAAGGTTGTAGAACTTACTTCAAAGATGTGTCTTAAACACTGCTTATTGACTGAATCTCTTCCTGCTCTGCCTCTGTCTGTATTAAGGAAGTGACAGTGGCACATTCCACTGCACTTAGAGGGGAAGTACAGAACTCTCTTTTTCACTTTAGCAAAGCTAGCAGGTTCACAGGACAGAAACAAAATAAATTAAAGTAGTTTTTTTTCCGTTTTTGTTTTGTTTTATATGATTTAACATCCAGCCCCAACCCTAAGTTCCACTGACTAATGCCTCTCACTGGATTGGTTCAGCCCAAATAGGACTGCCTCAAATAAGCAATTATGGGACATGCAATGAGCTTAACCACTTTAATCCAGTAGGTGGCGCAGCATGTTGTGTAATGGTGGGCAGACCTGCTTGTGCCTCTCCATTGCACCACATGTAGCTGTGAAAAAAAAAGCTGGGGGAAAAAAATTGCAATTTTATTTTTTTAAAGCCAATAAAAAAATATATATTTTTGCCCATATGAGAGGTGAAGCACTGCCTCACCTGCCTCTAGTGACTGCACATCACTGATATATATATATATATATATATATATATATATATATATATATATATATATATATATAGCCGAAATGGATTTTTGGTGTTCATTTACATATTTTGGCATGTGCCAGCCTGAGTTAAAAAACAATTTCTTTCCAGTCACTGGAGATGCATTCATGTGTGCCGCCCGAAGTTTCCACGCTTCAATTCAAATGGACCCTAAACGTCCTGCTCTAAATAGGTATAGCGCACATAAAGTATCGCTATACTCTGCCCATCCAGCACACTCTGCCAGAACCCTTCAAAGGAAATATATATAAATATACAAACACACAGTTTTATATAATTATACATGAATCATGATTACACAGCTCCTTCTTTTGCAAACATTATGTGTTTATTCCAATGTTTTGGCCCCATTTGGGCCTTTGGGAGCCGAAACGTTGGAATAAACACATAATGTTTGCAAAAGAAGGAGCTATGTCTTCATGATTCTTATAAATATTTGGAATGACTACAGCAGAGAAGTTTGCGAAGGTGTTGTAATCCTTTATGAATATGTGTGTGTGTGTGTGTATATATATATATATATATATATATATATATATATATATATATATAAATATGATCCAGTTCCTGTGTGCATTTTTAAAATTCTTGTGCACTGAGTTGGAAAAAAGTTTGAGCATGTGGGAACGGTGGTTTCAGGATACCCTCTGTATGCTGTACCCCCCTTCAGAGAGTTGTAGCCACCTTGTTTCCTCGCCCACTAGAAGAACCCAAAGCACACATTCTTAGCCCTGCTGCTTCCCTGATTTAATGCAACCTCTTGGATCTATAGGTACATAACTGTCACATTGCCTTTTATCAGATATGCCATGCTATCTGCTGTTAACAGGAATGTACGTATTATCACGTAAAATATCTATCTTTTGGTAACCGAAGAATATTTGAGAATAAAATGAAGTTTTGTGCTATGAATGAGGGTTTTTAAAAACTTTGAGATAGAGAAGCAATACCACAAATAACTGCATCTGAATTTGAGGCTCTAACTTCTACAACAAACAGACATCATCCAACTGGAAGGGATTGTGTAGGTGAAATCTCATATTGGTGTAATCCGAGTGGATTTTTGGGAGCAAAAGGGTATCTCTGGGTAGAAAATATTTCAAGGGGAAGGGCTATACATGTTGCGGAAGTAAGCAAGAGTAGGGCCTTGTTTTTTTCTGCTTTTTTTAAACCGGCGGAGAAATATTCGGCTAGATTACGAGTTTTGTCGATAAAGCTGTGCGGTGCTAACGAGCAGTTTATGCTCACCGCTCACTTACAGACAGCGCTGGTATTACGGGTATTTACAAACCCTGCGTTAGCCACAGAAAAGTGAGCGGAGAGCAAAGTTTTGCTCCACATCTCACCTCAATACCAGCGCTGCTTACATTAGCGGTGAGCTGGCTAAACGTGCTCGTGCATGATTTCCCCATAGGAATCAATAGGGCAGAGCCTTAAAGCAGCGTTCAGCTCCTAACGCAGCCCCATTGATTCCTATGGGGAAATAAAATGTATGTCTACACCTAACACCTTAACATGAACCCCTATTCTAAACACCCCTAATCTTACACTTATTAACCCCTAATCTGCCGTCCCCGCTATCGCTGACACCTACATTATATTATTAACCCCTAATCTGCCGCTCCGGACACCGCAGCCACCTACATTATAGTTATGAACCCCTAATCTGCTGCCCCCAACATCGCCGACACCTACATTTTACTTATTAACCCCTACTCTGCCGCCCCCAATGTTGCCGCCACCTAACTACACTTATTAACCCCTAATCTGCCGCCCCCAACGTCGCTGCCACTATATTAAAGTTCTTAACCCCTAAACCTAAGTCTAACCCTAACACCCCCCTAACAAATATAATTTAAATAAATATAAATAAAATTACTATAATTAACTAAATTATTCCTATTTAAAACTAAATACTTACCTATAAAATAAACCCTAAGCTAGCTACAATATAACTAATAGTTACATTGTAGCTATTTTAGGATTTATTTTTATTTTACAGGCAACTTTGTATTTATTTTAACTAGGTAGAATAGTTATTAAATAGTTATTAACTATTTAATAGCTACCTAGTTAAAATAAAGACAAATTTACCTGTAAAATAAAACCTAACCTAAGTTACAATTACACCTAACACTACACTATAATTTAATTAAAACTATCCGGAATATATAGGATACGCAATTGACGTAAGTGGATTTGCGGTATTTTTGAGTCTGGCCGAAAAAGTGAGCGGTGAGCCTGTCATTTCAAGACTCGTAATACCAGCGGGCGTTAAAAATCAGCGTTGGGACCTCTCAACGCTGCTTTTTAAGGCTAACGCAAGACTCGTAATCTAGCAGATTCTTTTTTGTTTGTTTAATGTTTTGAAATCATGGAATCCAGGTGTTGTCTGAAAATTTTAGTCTTAAAAAAGAAAGCCACAGATATTAGCTGTAGGGTAGCACTGACATAGGCACAGATATACCGGTAGTGTCAGAATCTGACATCCAGTGACATAGACATAGATATTAGCTGTAGAGTCAGCATCTGCCATCAACTGACATATGTACAGATATAGCTGTAGAGTCAGCATCTGCCATCCACTGACATAGGCACAGATATAGCTGTAGAGTCAGCATCTGCCCTCCACTGACATAAGCACATATATTGCTGTATAATCTGCATCTTCCATATACTGACATAGGCACAGCTATTAGCTATAGTGTCAGCATATACCATATACTGAGATATGTACAGATATAGCTGTAGAGTCAGCATCTGACATCCACTGACAGAAGCACAGATATTAGCTGGAGAGTCAGCATCTGCCATCCACTGACATGCACAGATATTAGCTGTAGTGTCAGCATCTGCCATCCACTGACATATGTACAGATATAGCTGTAGAGTCAGCATCTGCCATCCACTGACAGAGGCACAGATATTAGCTGTAGTGTCAGCATCTGCCATATACTAACATATATACAGATATAGCTGTAGAGTCAGCATCTGCCATCCACTGACTTAGGCACAGATATAGCCATAGAGTCAGCATCTGCCCTCCACTGACATAGGTACAGATATCAGCTGTAGAGTCAGCATCTGCCATCCACTGACATAGGCACAGATATTAGCTGTAGAGTCAGCATCTGCCCTCCACTGACATATGTACAGATATAGCTGTATAGTCAGCATCTGCCCTCCACTGACATAGGTACAGATATCAGCTGTAGAGTCAGCATCTACCATCCACTGACTTAGGCACAGATATTAGCTGTAGAATCAGCATCTGCCATCCACTGACAGAGGCACAGATATTAGCTGTAGTGTCAGCATCTGCCATATACTGACATATGTACATATATAGCTGTAGAGTCAGCATGTGCCATCCACTGACTTAGGCACAGCTATAGCTGTAGGGTCAGCATCTGTCATCCACTGACATAGGCACAGATATTAGCTGTAGAATCAGCATCTGCCCTCCACTGACATAGGCACATATATGGCTAATCTGCATCTTCCATATACTGACATAGGCACAGCTATTAGCTATAGTGTCAGCATCTGCCATATACTGACATATGTACAGATATAGCTGTAGAGTCAGCATCTGCCATCCAGTGACAGAAGCACAGATATTAGCTGGAGAGTCAGCATCTGCTATCCACTGACATGCACAGATATTAGCTGTAGTGTCAGCATCTGCCATAAACTGACATATGTACAGATATAGCTGTAGAGTCAGCATCTGCCATCCACTGACAGAGTCACAGATATTGGCTGTAGAGTCAGCATCTACCATCCACTGACATAGGCACAGATATTAGCTGTAGAGTCAGCATCTGCCATAAACTGACATATGTACAGATATAGCTGTAGAGTCAGCATCTGTCATCCACTGACAGAGGCACATATATTAGCTGTAGTGTCAGCATCTGCCATATACTGACATATGTACAGAGATATAGCTGTAGAGTCAGCATCTGCCATCCACTGACTTAGGCACAGATATAGCCGTAGAGTCAGCATCTGCCCTCCACTGACATAGGCAAAGATATTAGCTGTAGAGTCAGCATCTGCCCTCCATTGACTTAGTCACAGATATAGCCGTAGAGTCAACATCTGCCCTCCACTGACATAGGTACAGATATTAGCTATAGAGTCAGCATCTGCCATCCACTGACATAGGCACAGATATTAGCTGTAGAGTCAACATCTGCCCTCCACTGACTTAGGCCCAGATATAGCCGTAGAGCCAGCATCTACCCTCCACTGACATAGACACAGATATTATCTGTAGAGTCAGCATCTGCCATTCACTTACATAGGCACAGATATGCGCTGTAGTGTAGAGTCAGCATCTGCCATCCACTGACTTAGGCACAGATATAGCTGTAGGGTCAGCATCTGCAATAAACTGACATAGGCACAGATATAGCTGTAGAGTCAGCATCTGCCATATACTGACATATGTACAGATATAGCTGTAGAGTCAGCATCTGCCATCCACTGACTTAGGCACAGATATAGCCGTAGAGTCAGCATCTGCCCTCCACTGACATAGGCACAGATATTAGCTGGAGAGTCAGCATCTGCCCTCCATTGAGTTAGTCACAGATATAGCCGTAGAGTCAACATCTGCCCTCCACTGACATAGGTACAGATATTAGATATAGAGTCAGCATCTGCCATCCACTGACATAGGCACAGATATTAACTGTAGAGTCAGCATCGGCCCTCTACTGACATATGTACAGATATAGCTGTAGAGTCAGCATCTGCCATCCACTGACAGAGTCACAGATATTAGCTGTAGTGTCAGCATTTGCCATATACTGACATATGTACATATATAGCTGTAGAGTCAGCATCTACCATCCACTGACTTAGGCACAGATATTAGCTGCAGAATCAGCATCTGCCATCCACTGACAGAGGCACAGATATTAGCTGTAGTGTCAGCATCTGCCATATACTGACATATGTACATATATAGCTGTAGAGTCAGTATATGCCATCCACTGACTTAGGCACAGCTATAGCTGTAGGGTCAGCATCTGCCATCCACTGACATAGGCACAGATATTAGCTGTAGAATCAGCATCTGCCCTCCACTGACATAGGCACATATATGGCTGTATAATCTGCATCTTCCATATACTGACATAGGCACAGCTATTAGCTATAGTGTCAGCATCTGCCATATACTGACATATGTACAGATATAGCTGTAGAGTCAGCATCTGCCATCCAGTGACAGAAGCACAGATATTAGCTGGAGAGTCAGCATCTGCTATCCACTGACATGCACAGATATTAGCTGTAGTGTCAGCATCTGCCATAAACTGACATATGTACAGATATAGCTGTAGAGTCAGCATCTGCCATCCACTGACATAGGCACAGATATTAGCTGTAGTGTCAGCATCTGCCATATACTGACATATGTACAGATATAGCTGTAGAGTCAGCATCTGCCATCCACTGACTTAGGCACAGATATTAGCTGGAGAGTCAGCATCTGCCCTCCATTGACTTAGTCACAGATATAGCCGTAGAGTCAACATCTGCCCTCCACTGACATAGGTACAGATATTAGCTATAGAGTCAGCATCTGCCATCCACTGACATAGGCACAGATATTAACTGTAGAGTCAGCATCGGCCCTCTACTGACATATGAACAGATATAGCTGTAGAGTCAGCATCTGCCATCCACTGACAGAGACACAGATATTAGCTGTAGTGTCAGCATTTGCCATATACTGACATATGTACATATATAGCTGTAGAGTCAGCATCTACCATCCACTGACTTAGGCACAGATATTAGCTGTAGAATCAGCATCTGCCATCCACTGACAGAGGCACAGATATTAGCTGTAGTGTCAGCATCTGCCATATACTGACATATGTACATATATAGCTGTAGAGTCAGCATATGCCATCCACTGACTTAGGCACAGCTATAGCTGTAGAATCAGCATCTGCCCTCCACTGACATAGGCACATATATGGCTGTATAATCTGCATCTTCCATATATTGACATAGGCACAGCTATTAGCTATAGTGTCAGCATCTGCCATATACTGACATATGTACAGATATAGCTGTAGAGTCAGCATCTGCCATCCAGTGACAGAAGCACAGATATTAGCTGGAGAGTCAGCATCTGCTATCCACTGACATGCACAGATATTAGCTGTAGTGTCAGCATCTGCCATAAACTGACATATGTACAGATATAGCTGTAGAGTCAGCATCTGCCATCCACTGACATAGGCACAGATATTAGCTGTAGAGTCAGCATCTGCCATAAACTGACATATGTACAGATATAGCTGTAGAGTCAGCACCTGTCATCCACTGACAGAGGCACATATATTAGCTGTAGTGTCAGCATCTGCCATATACTGACATATGTACAGATATAGCTGTAGAGTCAGCATCTGCCATCCACTGACATAGGCACAGATATTAGCTGTAGAGTCAGCATCTGCCATAAACTGACATATGTACAGATATTAGCTGTAGAGTCAGCATCTGCCATAAACTGACATATGTACAGATATAGCTGTAGAGTCAGCATCTGTCATCCACTGACAGAGGCACATATATTAGCTGTAGTGTCAGCATCTGCCATATACTGACATATGTACAGACATAGCTGTAGAGTCAGCATCTGCCATCCACTGACTTAGGCACAGATATAGCCGTAGAGTCAGCATCTGCCCTCCACTGACATAGGCAAAGATATTAGCTGTAGAGTCAGCATCTGCCCTCCATTGACATAGGCACAGATATAGCTGTAGAATCAACATCTGCCCTCCACTGACATAGGTACAGATATTAGCTATAGAGTCAGCATCTGCCATCCACTGACATAGGCACAGATATTAGCTGTAGAGTCAACATCTGCTCTCCACTGACTTAGGCCCAGATATAGCCGTAGAGTCAGCATCTACCCTCCACTGACATAGACACAGATATTATCTGTAGAGTCAGCATCTTCCATTCACTTACATAGGCACAGATATGCGCTGTAGTGTAGAGTCAGCATCTGCCATCCACTGACTTAGGCACAGATATAGCTGTAGGGTCAGCATCTGCAATAAACTGACATAGGCACAGATATAGCTGTAGAATCAGCATCTGCCCTCCACTGACATAGGCACATATATAGCTGTATAATCTGCATCTTACATATACTAACATAGGCACAGCTATTAGCTATAGTGTCAGCATCTGCCATATACTGACATATGTACAGATATAGCTGTAGAGTCAGCATCTGCCATCCAGTGACAGAAGCACAGATATTAGCTGTAGTGTCAGCATCTGCCATATACTGACATATGTACAGATATAGCCGTAGAGTCAGCATCTGCCCTCCACTGACATAGGCACAGATATTAGCTGTAGAGTCAGCATCTGCCCTCCATTGACTTAGTCACAGATATAGCCGTAGAGTCAACATCTGCCCTCCACTGACATAGGTACAGATATTAGCTATAGAGTCAGCATCTGCCATCCACTGACATAGGCACAGATATTAACTGTAGAGTCAGCATCTGCCCTCTACTGACATATGTACAGATATAGCTGTAGAGTCAGCATCTGCCATCCACTGACAGAGACACAGATATTAGCTGTAGTGTCAGCATCTGCCATATACTGACATATGTACATATATAGCTGTAGAGTCAGCATATGCCATCCACTGACTTAGGCACAGATATAGCTGTAGGGTTAGCATCTGCAATAAACTGCCATAGGCACAGTTATAGCTGTAGAGTCAGCATCTGCCCTCCACTGACATAGGCACATATATAGCTGTATAATCTGCATCTTCCATATACTCACATAGGCACAGCTATTAGCTATAGTGTCAGCATCTTCCATATACTGACATATGTACAGATATAGCTGTAGAGTCAGCATCTGCCATCTAGTGACAGAAGCTCAGATATAGCTGTAGAGTCAGCATCTGCCATCCAGTGACAGAAGCTCAGATATTAGCTGGAGAGTCAGCATCTGCCATCCACTGACATGCACAGATATTAGCTGTAGAGTCAGCATCTGCCATAAACTGACATATGTACAGATATAGCTGTAGAGTCAGCATCTGTCATCCACTGACAGAGGCACATATATTAGCTGTAGTGTCAGCATCTGCCATATACTGACATATGTACAGATATAGCTGTAGAGTCAGCATCTGCCCTCCACTGACATAGGCACAGATATTAGCTGCAGAGTCAGCATCTGCCCTCCATTGACTTAGTCACAGATATAGCCATAGAGTCAACATCTGCCCTCCACTGACATAGGTACAGATATTAACTATAGAGTCAGCATCTGCCATCCACTGACATAGGCACAGATATTAGCTGTAGAGTCAACATCTGCCCTTCACTGACTTAGGCACAGATATAGCCGTAGAGTCAGCATCTACCCTCCACTGACATAGGCACAGATATTATCTGTAGAGTCAGCATCTGCCATTCACTTACATAGGCACAGATATACACTGTATTGTAGAGTCAGCATCTGCCATCTACTGACATAGGCACAGATATTAGCCGTAGAGTCAGCATCTGCCCTCCACTGACATAGGCAGAGATATTAGCTGTAGAGTCAGCATCTGTCATTCACTGACATAGGCACAGATATAGCCGTAGAGTCAGCATCTGCCCTCCACTGACATAGGCACAGATATTAGCTGTAGAGTCAGCATCTGCCCTCCATTGACTTAGTCACAGATATAGCCGTAGAGTCAACATCTGCCCTCCACTGACATAGGTACAGATATTAGCTATAGAGTCAGCATCTGCCATCCACTGACATAGGCACAGATATTAGCTGTAGAGTCAGCATCTGCCCTCCACTGACTTAGGCACAGATATACCGGTAGTGTCAGCATCTGACATCCACTGACATAGACACAGATATTGGCTTTAGAGTCAGCATCTGCCATAAACTGACATATGTACAGATATAGCTGTAGAGTCAGCATATGCCATCCACTGACAGAGGCACAGATATTAGCTGTAGTGTCAGCATCTGCCATATACTGACATATATACAGATATAGCTGTAGAGTCAGCATCTGCCATCCACTGACTTAGGCACAGATATAGCCATAGAGTCAGCATCTGCCCTCTTCTGAAATAGGTACAGATATCAGCTGTAGAGTCAGCATCTGCTATCCACTGACATAGGCACAGATATTAGCTGTAGAGTCAGCATCTGCCCTCCACTGACATAGGCACAGATATAGCCGGAGAGTCAGCATCTGCCCTCCACTGACATAGGCACAGATATTAGCTGTAGAGTCAGCATCTGCCCTCCATTGACTTAGTCACAGATATAGCCATAGAGTCAACATCTGCCCTCCACTGACATAGGTACAGATATTAGCTATAGAGTCAGCATCTGCCATTCACTTACATAGGCACAGATATACACTGTATTGTAGAGTCAGCATCTGCCATCTACTGACATAGGCACAGATATTAGCCGTAGAGTCAGCATCTGCCCTCCACTGACATAGGCAGAGATATTAGCTGTAGAGTCAGCATCTGTCATTCACGGACATAGGCACAGATATAGCCGTAGAGTCAGCATCTGCCCTCCACTGACATAGGCACAGATATTAGCTGTAGAGTCAGCATCTGCCCTCCATTGACTTAGTCACAGATATAGCCGTAGAGTCAACATCTGCCCTCCACTGACATAGGTACAGATATTAGCTATAGAGTCAGCATCTGCCATCCACTGACATAGGCACAGATATTAGCTGTAGAGTCAGCATCTGCCCTCCACTGACTTAGGCACAGATATACCGGTAGTGTCAGCATCTGACATCCACTGACATAGACACAGATATTGGCTTTAGAGTCAGCATCTGCCATAAACTGACATATGTACAGATATAGCTGTAGAGTCAGCATATGCCATCCACTGACAGAGGCACAGATATTAGCTGTAGTGTCAGCATCTGCCATATACTGACATATATACAGATATAGCTGTAGAGTCAGCATCTGCCATCCACTGACTTAGGCACAGATATAGCCATAGAGTCAGCATCTGCCCTCTTCTGAAATAGGTACAGATATCAGCTGTAGAGTCAGCATCTGCTATCCACTGACATAGGCACAGATATTAGCTGTAGAGTCAGCATCTGCCCTCCACTGACATAGGCACAGATATAGCCGGAGAGTCAGCATCTGCCCTCCACTGACATAGGCACAGATATTAGCTGTAGAGTCAGCATCTGCCCTCCATTGACTTAGTCACAGATATAGCCATAGAGTCAACATATGCCCTCCACTGACATAGGTACAGATATTAGCTATAGAGTCAGCATCTGCCATCCACTGACATAGGCACAGATATTAGCTGTAGAGTCAACATCTGCCCTCCACTGACTTAGGCACAGATATAGCCGTAGAGTCAGCATCTACCCTCCACTGACATAGGCACATATATTATCTGTAGAGTCAGCATCTGCCATTCACTTACATAGGCACAGATATACACTGTATTGTAGAGTCAGCATCTGCCATCTACTGACATAGGCACAGATATTAGCCGTAGAGTCAGCATCTGCCCTCCACTGACATAGGCAGAGATATTAGCTGTAGAGTCAGCATCTGTCATTCACTGACATAGGCACAGATATACCGGTAGTGTCAGCATCTGACATCCATTGACATAGACACAGATATTGGCTGTAGAGTCAGCATCTGCCATAAACTGACATATATACAGATATAGCTGTAGAGTCAGCATCTGTCATCCACTGACAGAGGCACAGATATTAGCTGTAGTGTCAGCATCTGCCATATACTGACATATGTACAGATATAGCTGTAGAGTCAGCATCTGCCATCCACTGACTTAGGCACAGATATAGCCCTAGAGTCAGCATCTGCCCTCCTCTGACATAGGTACAGATATCAGCTGTAGAGTCAGCATCTGCCATCCACTGACATAGGCACAGATATTAGCTGTAGAGTCAGCATCTGCCATATACTGACATATGTACAGATATAGCTGTAGAGTCAGCATCTGCCCTCCACTGACTTAGGCACAGATATAGCCATAGAGTAAGCATCTACCCTCCACTGACATAGGCACAGATATTATCTGTAGAGTCAGCATCTGCCATTCACTTACATAGGCACAGATATACGCTGTAGTGTCAGCATCTGCCCTCCACTGACATAGGCAGAGATATTCCGGTAGTGTCAGCATCTGACATCCACTGACATAGACACAGATATTGGCTGTAGAGTCAGCATCTGCCATAAACTGACATATATACAGATATAGCTGTAGAGTCAGCATCTGCCCTCCACTGACTTAGGCACAGATATAGCCGTAGAGTAAGCTTGTGCCCTCCACTGACATAGGCACAGATATTAGCCATAGAGTCAGCATCTGCCATCCACTGACATAGGCACAGATATACTGGTAGTGTCAGCATCTTACATCCACTGACATAGACACAGATATTAGCTGTAGAGTGAGCATCTGCCCTCTACTGAAATAGGTAGCATGGTAAAGAAAGAAAATTTGGGGCTGTACATCTATTAGGAAACACTCTAATGCCTTAATAATAGCTGACATAGCTATAAAGGAATAACACAGTGCAGTCTGAAACAGGAAACGTTTCTTGTGAGGTTAATATTTCTCTTGTATCCAGTCCATGGATTCATCCATTACTTGTGGGATATTCTCCTTCCCTACAGGAAGTGGCAAAGAGAGCACACAGCAGAGCTGTCCATATAGCTCCCCCTCTAGCTCCACCCCCCAGTCATTCTCTTTGCCGGCTCTAAGCACTAGGGTCTCTCTACGGGAGGGTAAAGTGAATGTGGTGTTAGAATTGTAGTTTTTATTATCTTCAATCAAAAGTTTGTTATTTTAAATGGTACCGGTTTGTACTATTTACTCTCTAGCAGAAAAGTGATGAAGATTTCTGCTGAGAGGAAAATGATTTTAGCATGTTGTAACTAAAATCCACTGCTGTTCCCACACAGGACTGAGGAGTACCAGAAAACTTCAGTTGGGGGGAACGGTTTGCAATCTGCAATGAGGTATGTTCAGTCATTTATTTCTAGACAAGACTGAGATAATGCTAGAAGGACTGACAATATCCCCATGAGGGGAGGGTAAGCTATGTTCACAGACTTAGTAAGGAATTGAATGCTTACATAACAGGGCTAATTATGCTGGTTAACACTGATTCAGGGCAATCGATTGTTTATTCAAGAAAAATATCGTTTGTAGACACTTTGAAAGCCCTTTTGGGGATTTTTATGGGGTTATTATCCACATGGCTGGTTTTTAGTCACTTACTAGGCCTCACAACTCCGAGTGGGAGGGGCCTCAGATACGCAGTTAGAATTTGCAGAGAAGTTCATGCTGATTCACATGGAGGGTCCTGCTGCTGTTTGAGGGCCTGATAGAAGCTATATTCCCCCAAATCTGATCCCTAAGGGCAGGTAGGGCCACAGCAAGGCTGTGGCAAGGTGCTGTACTATTGTTAACTGGGTGTTGGCTTTAGGCTGCTCCGGTTTGGGCATTAAGGGGTTAATCCTTCTGAAACTTGTGGTGCAATCTTATTATGGCTTTGGGTACATACTGTGAAAATTTCAGGAGAATCGCTGCATTTTTCACTGTTTTGTAAAATTCTGTGCTCTTTTTATTTCTTAAAGGCACAGTAACGATTTTTTCAAATTGTATTTTTTATTGATTAAAGTGGTTTCCAAGCCTGCTTATATATATTACTAGTCTATTAAACATGTCTGTCACTAAGGAAAATCCTTGTCCAATGTGTTTAGAAGCCATGGTGGAACCCCCTCTCAGAATGTGTCCCACTTGTACTGATATGTCTATACACTTTAAAGATCATATTATTGCACTTAAAAATGTGGCCCAAGATGATTCTCAGACTGAAGGTAACGAGGGTAGCCCGTCTGCCTCTCCCCAAGTGTCACAACCAGTTACGCCCACGCAAGCAACGCCTAGTACCTCTAGTGCGTCTAATTCTTTTACTTTACAACAACTAGCGGCAGTCATGGATAATTCCCTTGCAGCTTTCTTATCTAAACTGCCTGTGTTACCTGCAAAGCTTGATAGCTCTGTTTTAAGAACAGATTATGAGCATTCTGAAGCTTTGGTAGCCTTATCTGATGTACCCTCACAACGCTCTGAAGTGGGGGTGAGGGATTTGATGTCTGAGGGAGAAATTACCGATTCAGGAAAGGTTTCTCATCAGTCAGATTCAGATACATTGGTTTTTAAATTTAAATTAGAACACCTCCGCGTATTGCTCAGGGAGGTATTAGCTACTCTGGATGATTGCGAGCCTATGGTGGTCCCAGAGAAATTGTGTAAAATGGATAAGTATCTAGAGGTCCCTGTATACACTGATGCGTTTCCGGTCCCTAAGAGGATTGCGGATATCGTTACTAGGGAGTGGGATAGACCAGGTGTCCCTTTTGTCCCCCCCCCCTGTTTTTAAGAAAATGTTCCCCATAACTGACCCCATGCGGGACTCGTGGCAGACGGTCCCTAAGGTAGAGGGGGCTGTTTCTTCTCTTGCTAAAGGCACAACCATACCAATTGAAGACAGTTGTGCTTTTAAAGACCCTATGGATAAAAAGTTAGAGGGTTTACTTAAGAAAATTTTTGTTCAACAAGGTTTTCTTCTCCAACCTATTGCCTGCATTATTACTGTAACTACTGCAGCTGCTTTCTGGTTTGAGGTGCTGGAGGACTTGCTCCAGACGGAGACCTCATATGACGAAATTATGGATAGAATTAAGGCTCTAAAGCTGGCTAATTCTTTTATCACAGATGCCGCTTTGCAATTAGCTAAGTTAGCGGCAAAGAATTCAGGTTTCGCCATTATGGCACGCAGAGCACTTTGGCTCAAGTCCTGGTCGGCCGATGTGTCGTCAAAATCCAAACTATTAAATATCCCTTTCAAAGGAAAGACCCTCTTGGGGCCAGAATTGAAAGAGATTATTTCAGAAATCACTGGGGGAAAGGGCCATGCTCTCCCTCAGGACAAGCCTTTTAAGGCTAAGAACAAAGCTAATTTTCGTTCCTTTCGTAATTTCAGGAGCGGTTCCCCTTCAGCCTCTCCAGCGGCAAAGCCAGAGGGTAACGATTCACAGCCCAAGGCAACCTGGAAGCCTTACCAGGGCTGGAACAAGGGTAAACAGGCTAAAAAGCCTGCAGCTGCCACCAAGACAGCATGAAGGGGTAGCCCCCGATCCGGGACCGGATGTAGTAGGGGGCAGACTCTCTTCGCTCAGGCCTGGGCAAGAGACGTCCACGATCCCTGGGCATCAGAGATTGTTTCCCAGGGATATATTCTAGAATTCAAGGACTCCCCTCCAAGGGGAAGGTTCCATATTTCTCGTCTGTCCACAGATCAGACAAAGGAAGAAGCGTTTTTACGCTGTGTAGAAGATCTACATACAACGGGAGTGATACACCCGGTTCCAATTGCAGAACAAGGACTGGGTTTTTACTCAAACCTGTTTGTGGTTCCCAAAAAAGAAGGAACTTTCAGACCAATCTTAGATCTAAAACTTCTAAAAAGGTTCCTCAGAGTCCCATCATTCAAGATGGAGAACATTCGGATAATCTTACTTATGATCCAGGAAGGTCAATATATGACTACCGTGGATCTAAAGGATGCGTAACTACACATTCCTATCCACAAAAATCAGCATCGGTTTTTCAGGTTTGCCTTTCTAGACAAGCATTACCAGTTTGTGGCTCTTCCTTTCGGGTCGGCCACTGCTTCCAGAATTTTCTCAAAGGTGCTAGGGTCCCTCTTAGCGGTTCTAAGACCGGGGGGCATAGCAGTGGCACCTTTCCTAGACGACATCTTAATTGAGGCGCTGTCTTTCCAAAGAGCCAAGTCTCACACGGAGATTGTATTGGTTTTTCTGAGGTCTCACGGGTGGAAGGTGAACATCATAAAGAGTTCTCTCTCCACACTCACAGGACATTACTACTGTAGCTTACATCAATCATCAAGGGGGAGCAAAGAGTTCTCTAACGATGACGGCAGTAACCAAAATAATCAGGTGGGCGGAGAATCACTCCTGCCATCTCTCAGCAATTCACATCCCAGGAACTGGGAGGCGGACTTTCTAAGTCGTCAGACTTTTCACCCGGGGGAGTGGGAACTCCACCCGGAGGTGTTTGCACAGTTGACTCAGCTTGGGGCATTCCAGACTTGGATCTGATGACGTCCCATCAGATCTCTAAGCTTCCTCTCTATGGCCTGCATGGCCACGCAGGACTTGGTATGCAGACCTAGTGGACATGTCATCTGTTCCACCATGGATGCTGCCGATGAGGCAGGATCTTCTAATACAGGGTCCGTTCAAGCATCCAAATCTAATTTCTTTACGTCTGACTGCTTGGAGATTGAACGCTTAATTCTATCAAAGCGTGGTTTCTCTGAGTCAGTTATAGATACTCTGATTCAGGCTAGTAAGCCTGTCCCCAGGAAAATCTATCATAAGATATGGTGAAAATATCTTTGTTGGTGTGAATCCAGGGGTCACTCATGGAGTAAGATTAGGATTCCCTGGACATTGTCTTTCCTCCAAGAAGGATTGGAGAAAGGATTGTCAGCTAGTCCCTTAAAAAGACAGATATCTGCTCTGTCTATTCTTTTACACAAGTGTCTGGCAGAGGTTCCAGACGTACAGGTGTCTACTCAGGCTTTAGTGAGAATCTAGCCTGTCTATAAGACTGCGGCTCCGCCATGGAGTCTAAATCTAGTTCTTTCAGTTCTTCAAGGGGTTCCGTTTGAACCTTTACATTCCATAGATATTAAGTTGTTATCTTGGAAATTTTTTGTTTTGGTAGCTATCTCTTCTACTCGAAGAGTCTCAGAGTTATTTGCCTTACAGTGTGATTCACCTTCCACTGGTGTTCCATGCAGATAAGGTAGTTTTTACGTTCCATACCTGGTTTTCTTCATAAGGTTATTTCTAACAAAAATATTAACCAGGAAATTGTTGTTCCTTCTCTGTATCAAAGAAGGAACGTCGCTTAAATAATCCTGATGTGGTTCGTGCTTTAAAGTTCTACTTACAAGCAACTAAGGATTTCAGACAAACATCTTCCTTTTGTGTTGTCTATTCTAAGAGGAGAGGTCAGAAAGTGACTTTTACCTCTCTTTCCCTTTGGCTGAAAAGCATCATCCGTTTGGCCTACGAGACTGCTGGCCAGCAGCTTCCTGAAACAATTACTGCTCATTCTACCAGAGCAGTGGCTTCCACATGAGCTTTTAAAAAACAAAGCTTCTGTTGAACAGATTTGTAAGGCAGCGACTTGGTCTTCGCTGCATACTTTTTCCAAATTTTACATATTTGATACTTTTGCTTCCTTGGAGGCTATTTTTGGGAGAAAGGTTTTACAAGCAGCGGTGCCTTCCGTTTAAAGGGTACCTGTCTTGTTCCCTCCCTTCATCCGTGTCCTAAAGCTTTGGTATTGGTATCCCACAAGTAATGGATGAATCCATGGACTGGATACACCTTGCAAGAGAAAACAGAGTTTATGCTTACCTGATAAATTACTTTCTCTTGCGGTGTATCCAGTCCACGGCCCGCCCTGGCATTTAAGTCAGGTAAAAAAAATTTTTTAGTCACTTACTAGGCCTCACAACTCCGGAGTAGACTGGGAGGGGCCTCAGATACGCGGTTAGAATTTGCAGAGAAGTTCATGCTGATTCACATGGAGGGTCCTGCTGCTGTTTGAGGGCCTGATAGAAGCTATATTCCCCCAAATCTGATCCCTAAGGGCAGGTAGGGCCACAGCAAGGCTGTGGCAAGGTGCTGTACTATTGTTAACTGGGTGTTGGCTTTAGGCTGCTCCGGTTTGGGCATTAAGGGGTTAATCCTTCTGAAACTTGTGGTGCAATCTTATTAAGGCTTTGGGTACATTCTGTGAAAATTTCAGGAGAATCGCTGCATTTTTCAATGTTTTGTAAAATTCTGTGCTCTTTTTATTTCTTAAAGGCACAGTAACGATTTTTTCAAATTGTATTTTTTATTGATTAAAGTGGTTTCCAAGCCTGCTTATATATATTACTAGTCTATTAAACATGTCTGTCACTAAGGAAAATCCTTGTCCAATGTGTTTAGAAGCCATGGTGGAACCCCCTCTCAGAATGTGTCCCACTTGTACTGATATGTCTATACACTTTAAAGATCATATTATTGCACTTAAAAATGTGGCCCAAGATGATTCTCAGACTGAAGGTAACGAGGGTAGCCCGTCTGCCTCTCCCCAAGTGTCACAACCAGTTACGCCCACGCAAACGACGCCTAGTACCTCTAGTGCGTCTAATTCTTTTACTTTACAACAACTAGCGGCAGTCATGGATAATTCCCTTGCAGCTTTCTTATCTAAACTGCCTGTGTTACCTGCAAAGCGTGATAGCTCTGTTTTAAGAACAGATTATGAGCATTCTGAAGCTTTGGTAGCCTTATCTGATGTACCCTCACAACGCTCTGAAGTGGGGGTGAGGGATTTGATGTCTGAGGGAGAAATTTCCGATTCAGGAAAGGTTTCTCATCAGTCAGATTCAGATACATTGGTTTTTAAATTTAAATTAGAACACCTCCGCGTATTGCTCAGGGAGGTATTAGCTACTCTGGATGATTGCGAGCCTATGGTGGTCCCAGAGAAATTGTGTAAAATGGATAAGTATCTAGAGGTCCCTGTATACACTGATGCGTTTCCAGTCCCTAAGAGGATTGCGGATATCGTTACTAGGGAGTGGGATAGACCAGGTGTCCCTTTTGTCCCCCCCCCTGTTTTTAAGAAAATGTTCCCCATAACTGACCCCATGCGGGACTCGTGGCAGACGGTCCCTAAGGTAGAGGGGGCTGTTTCTTCTCTTGCTAAAAGCACAACCATATCAATTGAAGACAGTTGTGCTTTTAAAGACCCTATGGATAAAAAGTTAGAGGGTTTACTTAAGAAAATTTTTGTTCAACAAGGTTTTCTTCTCCAACCTATTGCCTGCATTATTACTGTAACTACTTCAGCTGCTTTCTGGTTTGAGGTGCTGGAGGACTTGCTCCAGACGGAGACCTCATATGACGAAATTATGGATAGAATTAAGGCTCTAAAGCTGGCTAATTCTTTTATCACAGATGCCGCTTTGCAATTAGCTAAGTTAGCGGCAAAGAATTCAGGTTTCGCCATTATGGCACGCAGAGCGCTTTGGCTCAAGTACTGGTCGGCTGATGTGTCGTCAAAATCCAAACTATTAAATATCCCTTTCAAAGGAAAGACCCTATTGGGGCCAGAATTGAAAGAGATTATTTCAGAAATCACTGGGGGAAAGGGCCATGCTCTCCCTCAGGACAAGCCTTTTAAGGCTAAGAACAAAGCTAATTTTCGTTCCTTTCGTAATTTCAGGAGCGGTTCCCCTTCAGCCTCTCCAGCGGCAAAGCCAGAGGGTAACGATTCACAGCCCAAGGCAACCTGGAAGCCTTACCAGGGCTGGAACAAGGGTAAACAGGCTAAAAAGCCTGCAGCTGCCACCAAGACAGCATGAAGGGGTAGCCCCCGATCCGGGACCGGATCTAGTAGGGGGCAGACTCTCTTCGCTCAGGCCTGGGCTAGAGACGTCCACGATCCCTGGGCATCAGAGATTGTTTCCCAGGGATATATTCTAGAATTCAAGGACTCCCCTCCAAGGGGAAGGTTCCATATTTCTCGTCTGTCCACAGATCAGACAAAGGAAGAAGCGTTTTTACGCTGTGTAGAAGATCTACATACAACGGGAGTGATACACCCGGTTCCAATTGCAGAACAAGGACTGGGTTTTTACTCAAACCTGTTTGTGGTTCCCAAAAAAGAAGGAACTTTCAGACCAATCTTAGATCTAAAACTTCTAAAAAGGTTCCTCAGAGTCCCATCATTCAAGATGGAGAACATTCGGATAATCTTACTTATGATCCAGGAAGGTCAATATATGACTACCGTGGATCTAAAGGATGCGTAACTACACATTCCTATCCACAAAGATCATCATCGGTTTTTCAGGTTTGCCTTTCTAGACAAGCATTACCAGTTTGTGGCTCTTCCTTTCGGGTCGGCCACTGCTTCCAGAATTTTCTCAAAGGTGCTAGGGTCCCTCTTAGCGGTTCTAAGACCGCGGGGCATAGCAGTGGCACCTTTCCTAGACGACATCTTAATTGAGGCGCTGTCTCACACGGAGATTGTATTGGTTTTTCTGAGGTCTCACGGGTGGAAGGTGAACATCATAAAGAGTTCTCTCTCCACACTCACAGGACATTACTACTGTAGCTTACATCAATCATCAAGGGGGAACAAAGAGTTCTCTAACGATGACGGCAGTAACCAAAATAATCAGGTGGGCGGAGAATCACTCCTGCCATCTCTCAGCAATTCACATCCCAGGAACTGGGAGGCGGACTTTCTAAGTCGTCAGACTTTTCACCCGGGGGAGTGGGAACTCCACCCGGAGGTGTTTGCACAGTTGACTCAGCTTGGGGCATTCCAGACTTGGATCTGATGACGTCCCATCAGATCTCTAAGCTTCCTCTCTATGGCCTGCATGGCCACGCAGGAATTGGTATGCAGACCTAGTGGACATGTCATCTGTTCCACCATGGATGCTGCCGATGAGGCAGGATCTTCTAATACAGGGTCCGTTCAAGCATCCAAATCTAATTTCTTTACGTCTGACTGCTTGGAGATTGAACGCTTAATTCTATCAAAGCGTGGTTTCTCTGAGTCAGTTATAGATACTCTGATTCAGGCTAGTAAGCCTGTCCCCAGGAAAATCTATCATAAGATATGGTGAAAATATCTTTGTTGGTGTGAATCCAGGGGTCACTCATGGAGTAAGATTAGGATTCCCTGGACATTGTCTTTCCTCCAAGAAGGATTGGAGAAAGGATTGTCAGCTAGTCCCTTAAAAAGACAGATATCTGCTCTGTCTATTCTTTTACACAAGTGTATGGCAGAGGTTCCAGATGTACAGGTGTCTACTCAGGCTTTAGTGAGAATCTAGCCTGTCTATAAGACTGTGGCTCCGCCATGGAGTCTAAATCTAGTTCTTTCAGTTCTTCAAGGGGTTCCGTTTGAACTTTTACATTCCATAGATATTAAGTTGTTATCTTGGAATTTTTTTGTTTTGGTAGCTATCTCTTCTACTCGAAGAGTCTCAGAGTTATTTGCCTTACAGTGTGATTCACCTTCCACTGGTGTTCCATGCAGATAAGGTAGTTTTTACGTTCCATACCTGGTTTTCTTCATAAGGTTATTTCTAACAAAAATATTAACCAGGAAATTATTGTTCCTTCTCTGTATCGAAGAAGGAACGTCGCTTAAATAATCCTGATGTGGTTCGTGCTTTAAAGTTCTACTTACAAGCAACTAAGGATTTCAGACAAACATCTTCCTTTTGTGTTGTCTATTCTAAGAGGAGAGGTCAGAAAGTGACTGTTACCTCTCTTTCCCTTTGGCTGAAAAGCATCATCCGTTTGGCCTACGAGACTGCTGGCCAGCAGCTTCCTGAAACAATTACTGCTCATTCTACCAGAGCAGTGGCTTCCACATGAGCTTTTAAAAAACAAAGCTTCTGTTGAACAGATTTGTAAGGCAGCGACTTGGTCTTAGCTGCATACTTTTTCCAAATTTTACATATTTGATACTTTTGCTTCCTTGGAGGCTATTTTTGGGAGAAAGGTTTTACAAGCAGCGGTGCCTTCCGTTTAAAGGGTACCTGTCTTGTTCCCTCCCTTCATCCGTGTCCTAAAGCTTTGGTATTGGTATCCCACAAGTAATGGATGAATCCATGGACTGGATACACCTTGCAAGAGAAAACAGAATTTATGCTTACCTGATAAATTACTTTCTCTTGCGGTGTATCCAGTCCACGGCCCGCCCTGGCATTTAAGTCAGGTAAAAAAAAAATTTTGTTTAAACTACAGTCACCACTGCACCCTATGGTTTCTCCTTTTTCTTCCTAACCTTTGGTCAAATGACTGGGAGGTAGAGCTAGAGGGGGAGCTATATGGACAGCTCTGCTGTGTGCTCTCTTTGCCACTTCCTGTAGGGAAGGAGAATATCCCACAAGTAATGGATGAATCTGTGGACTGGATACACCGCAAGAGAAAGTAATTTATCAGGTAAGCATAAATTCTGTTTTTTTTTGTGAATCATGTAATGGCAGTATAAACTTTAGGTGCTCATAAGGTCAGATCAGGATGAAATTGCTTTACAAGGGGATCTATAAAATTAGAAGAATGTACAGGTAAATGGAAAATGAGATTTAATACTGGAAAATGCAAGGGTCTACATCTTGGAAGTAAATATAAGCAGGCAATCTATTATTTAAAAGGGACTAGACTTAGTAAACAGAGGAGGAAAGGGATTTGGGAGTAGTAATAGATAACATGCTAAAGATGAGTGCACAATGCTGGGCAGCGACTTCTAAGGCTAATAAGTTAATAGCATGTATTAAAAGAGGCATTGATACAAGGGAGGAAAGCATAATTCTGTCACTATATAAATCCCTGGTAAGACCTCACCTTGAGTATGGAGTGCAGTTGTGGGGATTGATCTCAAAAAAAGACATTTCAGACTTCAGAGAAGGGCCACAAAACTAATAAGGGGAATGGAGAATTTAAGCTATGAGGAGAAGTTAGCCAAACTGGGTCTGTTTTCTCTAGAAAAAAAAAAGCATTTGAGAGGTGACATGATTACTTTATTTAAATATATTTAAGGCCCATATACAGAGATGGCAGAAGCTCTGTTTATTCAAAGAAAATTGTTTGTGACAAGAGGTCACAATTTAAAGCTGGAGGAAAAGAGATTTCATCTCCAGCAATGTAAACATTTTTTCACTGTAAGAGCAATCAAATTGTGTAACTCATTACCTGAGGAGGTAGTAAATGTCAATACCTTAGATACATTTAAAAATAGTTTAGATGTATTTCTGTCTAGAAACAGAATTCAGGGATATGATTGCTTGTGTTAAATGGGACACCTTTTTAATGGGATTAACTTAAGCTCAACTGGAGCTTTTTTTGTAAGTACTGTGGAAAGGCCATTGCAAATACGGTCAGGCAACTGTATTTTGTATGAAACTTTTCTTTAATAAAAGTAAAACAGTCTTTTCCAGAGTCAGGGTATACTTCCCCTTTAAATGAAAAATGCTTTTCAGCAGCAACAGAAAATACAAAACAAAAAGGCCTACTCCTGTTAGGAGACTGACTAACAGTAGTTTCCCTAACTACTATTACTGGTCCAGATACTCTGACCCCAGTGAAAAACACACAAGCATTTACAGCTTTTACAAAAGAAAACAGTTTTCTCACCAGATCTTTAACTTCCATGTAGACAGGTCCTTTACAGGTCTCCACATGCACCATCCCAGTGCAGCCTGATACTGAGACCCCCTACCTGCTTTCTCAGAGCTATGATATAGCCCTGGGCCTAATTAACATGGAGCAGGTGTACTAGCTAACAGAAAAACATTAACCACTTAACAACCGGGATAGATTGCTCTTTGTAACCTCTGATTAATATACACATTGTCCTGTACCCTGTCACATATCCCCCGCCCCAGTTTAACACAGGCGTGTGAAGCGGCTACCGCCGTCAGGGCATGTGCCCTCGAAAGGGCATCAGCATTTTCATGAAGAAGACCTGCCCTAAAGTAAAAGGTTGTAAAGACAAGAACCACCTGGTGATTCTTGAGTTCTTTTCCCTGTTGGTGTGCATCCACTTTAATGGGACATGATCAGTGACAATGGTAAATCGCCTGCCCAATAGATAACGGAGCATTTCCAAAACCCACTTAATCGCTAAGCACTCCTTCTCTATCATAGCATAGCGCTGTTCCCGGGGCAACAGTTTCCTGCTCAGATAGAGAACAGGATGTTCCTCATCCCCAACATATTGAGAGAGTACGGCACTTAAACCAACCCCAGACGCATCTGTCTGGAGGAAGAATTCCTTACTAAAGTCAGGAGCCACAAGGATAGACTCTCTACAAAGTGCTGCACGTAGATCAACAAAAGATTCTTCAGCTTTGCTGTCCCACCTTACAGTGTCTGGGCTCCTTGCTTTAGTAAGGTCAGTGAGGGGAGCTGCCCTTGTGGCAAAATGGGGAATGAACCTCCGGTAGTAGCCTACGATACCTAGAAAGGCTCTGACTTGCTTCTTCCTCAGTGGCCTTGGCCAATGCTGTATAGCTTCTATCTTGTTAAGTTGGGGCTTTACCATTCCTCTACCAACCACATATCCCAAGTGTTTAGCCTCAGCCAAACCGATAGTACATTTAGAAGGGTTGGCTGTCAACCCCGCCTTTCTAAATGTGTCCAACACTGCCTGCACTTTTTTTAGATGGGAATCCCAGTCTGAGCTATGAATAATCACATCATCCAGATATGCAGCAGCATACATTGCATGAGGTCTAAGCAACTTGTCCAACAACCTTTGAAAGATTGCTGGGGCTCCATGGAGTCCAAAAGGCATTATTTTATATTGAAATAGCCCATCGGGCATAGCAAATGCAGTTTCCTCTCTGGCCTGCACTGTTAACGGTATTTGCCAGTAACCCTTTTTCAGGTCCAACACAAAGAGAAATCTAGCCTTTGCTAGTCTCTCTACTAATTCATCGACCCGAGGCATGGGATATGCGTCAAACTTAGAGATCTCATTTAATTTCCTAAAGTCATTACAGAACCTGATAGACCCATCAGGTTTAGGCACTAGTACGATTGGGCTTGACCAATTGCTTTGAGACTCTTCTATCACCCCTAGCTCGAGCATTTTCTTAACTTCAGCCCTTACAGCTAGTCTTTTTGCTTCAGGAATTCGGTATGGTTTAACCCTAAGGGTCACTCCTGGTTTTGTGATAATGTTATGTGTAAACCTTGGGTTCTACCAGGTATTGGGGGAAAAACATCCCTATTCCTCTCAACTAAGCTTCTAGCTTCTTCTGCTTGCTGAGGGGTCAGTTCTACGGAAACTAATACTGATTGCTCTGGGGTTAGAGAATCTGCATGTATGTCCCCCACTGCTACTGTACAGGCTTCCCTATCCTTCCATGGCATAAGGAGGTTTACATGAAGCACTGCCTCCTTCTTACGGCAGTCTGGCTGACTAACTCTATAGTTCACTGGGTTTATCTGATCTAAAATTTTATATGGCCCCTGCCAACGTGACAGAAGCTTACTTTCGGTAGTTGGGACTAGAACCATTACCCGGTCGCCCCTGTTGAACTGTCTTACTTTAGCACTCTGGTCATAGTAGAGTTTTTGGGTACCCTGAGCCTGTTCCAGGTGCTGGTGAACAAGAGGAACAATTTGAGCCAAATGCTCTCGGATTTGTTCCACATGTTGCACCATATTAATTCCTGAGACACCTTGTTCCTTTTCCCAAATGTCTTTCAGTATATCCAGAATACCACGGGGGTGCCTCCCGTACAGTAACTCAAACAGGGAAAAACCTGTGGAGCTTTAAGGAATCTCTCAGACAGCAAATAACAAATAGGGAAGCAGTAAGTCCCAATCTCTTCCATCCCTGCTAACCACTTTTCTTAAAATCCCTTTTAGAGTATGGTTAAATCTTTCTACTAGTCCATTGGTTTGGGGATGGTACACTGAAGTTCTTAGGGGATGTATGTTAAACAGCTGACATAACTCCTTCATAATACGTGAGACAAACGGCGTACCCTGGTCTGTAAGTATTTGCTTTGGTATGCCAACCCGGGAAAAAACCTGAACTAGTTCCTTTTCTATAGTTTTGGCATTTGCCTTACGTAGAGGAATAGCCTCCGGATACCGGGTTGCATAATCGAGTATAACTAAAATGTAATGGTGACCTCGAGCAGATTTTTACAATGGGCCCACTAGGTCCATGCCAATCCTCTCAAACAGCACATCTATTATGGGGAGAGATATGAGTGAGGCCTTTAACTTTGGTTTGGTGATGACAATTGGCACTCTGGACAAGAGGCACAAAACCTTTTAATCTCCTCATATACGCCTGGCCAAAAGAATCTCCTGAGAACCCGTTCTTTAGATTTTCCACCCACAGGTGTATCCCTAAAAGGTGAGAGCCGGAAAAATGAAGCACCTTCCTGGTATAGGAGGAAGACACAACTAGTTGTTCAATCTCTTGGCCATCGTCATAGGTTACCCTGTAAAGGAGATCATTTTTTAGGATAAAATAGGGATATCTATCTTTTGCGTGGCCCTCTATGAGTACACCGTTTACCTCCACCACTCTGCTCCTAGCATTCTGTAACAATGAATCACCTGCCTGGTCTCGCCCAAAACTATCACCGGCAGTATCCAATATTATTTGAATCACTTACAACAGCCTCACTATCATGGTCTTTGTCAGGTTCTCTTTGTATAACCTCTACATCCTCTTTGTTATATTGTGTAGCCACACCTTTAGTGGATCGTTTTTTCCCTTTGTTTAACAACACTTCGTTTACAGCTTTATTAAATCTCAACCTACTCTCTCTGCATTCCCATCTGGATTTACCTCTTTTCGGTTTATCAACATATAAGTCAGGGTGAGTGGAAGGAAAAATCTCATCAATACCAATACCTTCTTGATAACCCACAAGTTTCTCCTGTTAAGAAGTTATTGGCGACTGTAACAGGGAGCTGAAGTCAGGGAAGTTCCTCCCTATGACTAGGGGATAGGGTAATCGAGGTACTACTACTGCTGAGATCTTTACTAGTCTTCCTTGCACAAAAACCTCTACACTGACAGTTGAATATCATACAGTGCACCCGTGAATACAAAGCACCCCCATTGTTTTATGTTTTTGTACATTAGCATGCTTGTTTAAGCCACCTGCCACCAAAGTCAAGGCACTACCAGAGTCAATTAGTGCCCCTACTTCTTGATTGTTCATAAGCACTGTAACTCTATAGGTATTTGAACTTTCCACCAGTCCAGCTAAACATAATAGTCCACAAAAGTTTATAGGATCCTCCACTAGTCCACACTGCATTGGTTCTGCGAGGTTAAGACACCTCGCCCTAACATGTCCTTTTCTGCCACACTCAAAGCAGATTAGAGTATTTCCACCAAAGCGATCCTCTTTAATTGTAGTGCGGTCTCTAGAGTCTGTCCTGTGCAAAGGCACTCCCAATCCAGTCTCCACTTCAGGCTCACCCTTTCGGGGTCTGGGCCTTGGAATCAAAGCAAACGCCTTAGGGAAAACTTTTCAAAGTCCTTTGCAGACAGATATCGTTCTACTTGAGCTACCATGCTATCATAGGTTGTGGGGTTTCCTTGACTGACCCATTCACGTAGACCATGGGGAAGCTCAATCAAAAATCTGTCTAACACCAGGGTCTCCACGATTTGTGCAGGACTTTGACTCTCTGGTTTGAGCCATTTCCCGGCCAGATGAATTAGATCGAACATCTGTGACCTGGGAGCTTTTCCTTCATTAAATCACCATTTATAGAAGCGCTGAGCTCTTACAGTCACTGTCACCCCCAACCGGGCCAGAATTTCAGCCTTTAATTTTTGGTTATCTGCAGCAGCCTCCTCTTCCAGGTCATAATAAGCTTTTTGTGCTTCTCCAAGGAGGAAAGGAGCAATTATACCGGCCCACTGCTCTGGAGACCAAGCCTCACGGGTGGCCGTTCGTTCAAGCGTGAGCAGGTAGGTCTCCACCTCATCATTTTGAGTCATTTTCTTCAGACAGCTGCTTGCTTGTATCCTGCTTACCCCTCCAGCTTGCGAATGAACCCTTTGGGTACTAAGGTGTTCCAGGATCTCTTTCTGTGTTTCACTTAAAGCTCCAATTTGTCTAGCTAGGAGCCTGTTAGTTTCCTTTTGGGCTGCTACAGAAGCTGCAGCTTGCCTGTTAGTCTCCTGCTTCACCGAAGTAGCAGTTAAGCCGGTGCAACACCAATCCCAATTCTGACACCATTTGTGGAAAGGCCACTGCAAATATGGTCAGGCAACTGTATTTTGTATGAAACTTTTCTTTAATAAAAGTAAAACAGTCTTTTTCCAGAGTCAGGGTATACTTCCCCTTTAAATGAAAAATGCTTTTCAGCAGCAACAGAAAATACAAAACAAAAAGGCCTACTCCTGTTAGGAGACTGACTAACAGTAGTTTCCCTAACTACTATTACTGGTCCAGCTTCTCTGGCCCCAGTTAAAAACAAACAAGCATTCACAGCTTTTACAAAAGAAAACAGTTTTCTCACCAGACCTTTAACTTCTATGCAGACAGGTCCTTTACAGGTCTCCACATGCACCATCCCAGTGCAGCCTGATACTGAGACCCCTACCTGCTTTCTCAGAGCTATGATATAGCCCTGGGCCTAATTAACAAGGAACAGGTGTACTAGCTAACAGAAAAACACTAACCACTTAACAACCGGGATAGATTGCTCTTTGTAACCTCTGACTGATATACACATGGTCCTGTACCCTGTCACACAGTACATTAAGATTGTATAGGTTGAACTCAACAGACGTCTGTCTTTTTTCAACCTCATCTACTATGTTACCCACTAGTTGCTCAACTGGATAAACTAAATTAAAACACCTGTAACAAAGTAGGAGAACTAGAAAACTCAGATTTATTTAAAACAAAAGATGTATAACAAGCAGCAGCAGCTGATATAAAAATATAACTGGCATGTCATGTTGCACAAAGTGTTAAACAATAATAAGGACACAAAAGGTATAACTCAACCACCCCCCATACTACCCAACCTGATTATTACAGAAAGCAGCAAATCTACAGTTCCTAAATAAATAAAGGTTCTTATACCTAGCTGAAAAGGCAGGTTTTTAGACTTTTGGTTTCTCTTTGTCCCCTTTAAAGGGATAACAAGATAGCATTATTGTTCATAAAAAAAAAAGCTTTATTTCAAATACTCTTGGTCCCCAGACTCATTATACACAATTTTATTTTCAGTTTAAAAGAGTTGTGGCAAAGCTATGTGCACATTGTCTGGAATGAGTAATGCCCTTGCTGTAATGACTGATGAGCACAGGAAACCTGTAGTGGCCAGTCTGGCAGATATAATTGCTGAGTCCCTAGGTGCTTAATTTAAATGATTGCTGAGCTGTGTCTGTAAGTATCACTGATAGAGAAAAAAAAACATTTGAAATTGACTCCCACTTTTAGAAAATGGTCATTTATTGAAACAAAATACAACTAAAATGGCACTTGCTTCATACTAGCAATGGGATAATAGTTCCCAATATCAGAGTTTTGTTTTTTCTTTATGGAGCTAACACCATCTATGGATGCCCTTTTTTACATTTTAAAAAATGTTAACAAATATTTGCCATATCATTCTGAAAATCGTTTTGTAAACACTTTGCTGTTATGGTACATATATGTTTAAATTGTGTACATTGTTTATTAACTTAATAGCAAATGGATACAGCAATATTCACTAAGATAGGAGATTACGGGAAACACATTGAAAAAACTGTGCAATTCCAATCATTTTCTATATAGCCTTTCAATTAAATTACCATCCACAGATCTTTTTTAGAAAAATTACAGAATGAGTGTTATAAGCATTTTTGAGTTTCTGATTTTTGAATGATGACATGAATAAGGGCTTTGGCCAGATACATTGTCTTTGTATACTCTTCCTATTTTGCAATTAATAAGGCATTTTATACAGTGCTGCTGATTTTGGGGGTTATACTGAAGTAAGAAGGATTTGCAGGATTCTATAGCAGGCACATAAGCAATAGACGTGCTGGGTAATTTTCACTTTTGATTTTTAAATGATGAAAGTCAAACATAATCTGCAAAAGTAGTATCACATTATATTTTATTTTGTAGGCACTAAACCAAAATTCTGAATTGAGAACGCGGCTGAATAGAATACACACTGAGTCCGTTATTTCTGATCAAGTTGTCAGCGTCAATATTATTGCAAGTCCAGAAGAGGTAGGATAATTAATTATTAAAAGTTTTTTTCTTTAAATGGTATATTATGGTGTGTTCCAATCCAATAAAAGATTCATGCAAATTGTCTCAAATTTAGGGTGATTCCGGTCCAGTAGAAAACCAAGCATCTGTGATATCTCATAGATAGAATAAAAACTTACCAAAATAATCTTACAGAAACCCCTGGGAGAGCATGATATAGTGAATGGATTAATGGAATTTGTTTACCAAAAATGTAAATATTGCAGCCATGAATATACAGCCTCATACTACATAATTAATAACTAATTCTTATTTTCTTCTTAAATGGAAAGAGTCCACAGCTGCATTCATTACTTTTGGGAAATAAGAACCTGGCCACCAGGAGGAGGTAAAGACACCCCAGCCAAAGGCTTAAATACTCCTCCCACTCCCCTCATCCCCCAGTCATTCTTTGCCTTTTGTCCCAGGAGGTTGGCAGAGAAGTGTCAGAATTTTTCATTTTTGTTTTTTGTCTCTTATGGAGGGTAGTACTCTTCGGCATGGGACAGGAGTTTTAAGTAGTCCTGTCAGTCTCTCAGTGAGGGCTTGGATGAAAGTTAGAGTCCGGAGATGCAGGGAGAGTCTTTTTGCGAAACCATCCCGACTCAGATTAACAGCTCCTCAAGAAATCAGCGTTGTCGAACTTCACTCCGCTGCTTGCTTTCTTCTCTCAAGTCCATGGCGGAGGAGAGATGCTACTATCCGTCACACTTGAAAGGCCGTGTTCCTGTTCCACGGCGTTGATTCCAGTAAGATCATTTCATTTTACTTTATTCATCCATGTACTGTAATGTGAATATTTTCTCAAGAGGTTACCACTTTGCGGGTCTAAAACTCATAAGGGTCTCAGTGAGTCTCTTGTAGTATCTTGGAATCGAGGGTTAATATCTCCTGAGGGGGGTTATTGAACAGGGGGGTTTATAATCATGTTTGTTATGTTTGGAACATTGAGGACTTTGGAAGTGATGCAGCCTTTTGGTTGGGTGCGCTTTTTTGGACTGTACGGTTCACCTTGTCCGCAGGGGTCTGGTCATAGGAGGTGGTGAGTGCCCCAGCCATTGGGGGTGTCAGGTGCCATTTTTGTTTTTACTACTTTAGTCCATATTTAAATATCCTCTATCCAGTTATGGAGGATTCTGATGCTGAGACTGTGCTAATTTCAGTTTCAGTTACCGAGGATTCTGATACTGAGACTATTTTGATTTCAGATTCTGTGTTCAGTGACGAATCCGGATTGGCCTCGTTGACACATGTCAACCAGTTTTGTTCCGTATGCCATTTCAGAGCGCCTGGTTCCTTGGGCTCAGGGAATCAAGGGACTGCTGAGCCATCCGCCTCTGAGGGTCCTGTCCTCCGAGAGGCGAGTTCCCTATCAATTCATACTACTATACATGCGGGTAACCCAGTTTCTGATTCCTTCATGCAGGGTGACGTGTTCCCCCTGGAGGTTGCAACATGTTTTCGCTTACACATAATGGTGGCGATTGTTCATCTGTACAAGACGTTTATTTGAGAATGTGCTCGTGCCCTATTGTCCCGGTCCTTCCACCTTGGGGAGGGCCCCTACAGTTCCCCGCGGTGTAACTGTCCCTGAGTGTTGTGCCTTTCGTTACAGGATTGCTCGCCTTCACGTTTTGCTCAGACATGTTTTTCAGTTATTGAATGACCCTATTGTTACCAGATACAGGGATTTTCAGTCTGTTAATTCAAATGGTGCACCTTCCCAGTTTTGAAAGATAGGGCTCCGTTTGGCTGGTCCTGTGGGTAGGCCTGTGTCTTTTTGGGCGTTAACCTCCGGGTTGCCTTTTATTTTATTTATATCCAATGGGATGTCTTTTATTTGTTTTTGTTTCCTTCGGGAACCTTCTGGGATTGATACTCTTTATTACTTCTTCGAAAGTTGTTTTGGACATGTTAGTCCTATGTTAAAAATGTCTGTTTTCTGTTTTTTCCCCTATGAGGGAGAATTATGCAGCTTGCCGGTTAGGACTTTAGGTGCAGGCTGGTCCTTTCGGGTTCGTTCGGTCTTGCGGCTGTTCAGACATGTGGCGCTGTTCTGCTCGGCTGGTTTGGTAGAAGCGCCGAGTGCTCAGGTTATCATTATTTTTCAAGTTCAACTAAGCATTCGAGAGGACCTGGGATTGTTTCAGTCATAGATAGCCGGGCAGGGGTGTTTTCCGCTGCGTCACTCTATCTGACATCTGATTTAATCAGAATTTAGAGCCCCCCCCCCCCCCCATGTTGTGGAGGGTTGGAGGGCTTAACACCCCTTACCGCAGTTGAGCAGTTTGGCCTTCATATTTAGGCCTCTGGATTTGTCCTTTTGGGCTTCATCCAACAGCTTGTACAGAATAGCTGTCTATCATGTGGAAGGTTTGCAGTTTGAAACCAGTTGCAGCTCTTGACACCTTGCAGGTGTACTCGTAATCTATTTATAGTGTTTCTAGATACAGCTCTTACTCTTTGATATGTACTGTCTGTCTGAGTTATAAGAGCTCTTTGGGTCTTCTTCCATTGTCTCCAGGTGAGTTGGATCTCCTTTTAGGGATATGTGTTTCCGGTTGATGGTTGTTCCCTGCAGGGACTTTTTTCTGGGTTTTCCAGAGTTGGTTAGGCTTAGTGCCTTTCTCTTGCTTGTGTCCTCTGCTTGTGCGGAGGTGATAGGGAGACTAGTCTTGCTAGTAGGATTTTTTTTTTACCTCTAGGTATCCCTTTGTGTGTCCTGAGGCTCTGAGAAGTATCTTCATACAAATTCTAGCCTTGCTCCTTGGAGCGTTGGACTTTAGCTAGAGGTGGTTCCTTCCTTTGGTCGGGGCTTTCGAGTTCTTCTCGCTATCCGGATTCTCTGGATATGCATCCATATCCCTTGTGTCTGGCTTTTTGGCCAGTTGTGGTGTTTAGTTCTAGGGTAAGGTTTGCCTGAACTATTAGGTGCCCGGACTTGTTTCTCTCCCTGAGACTTCCGGTTGCTGAAGCTTCGCTTGGCCTTTTTCCTGACCCAGTCTTGGGTGGTTTTGGAATCTCGGATCTCAGAGCTGGTCTGGGTGTTCCACGGTAGTGGAAACTTGGGCTATGTCCTTGCTTCATCTACCTAACTTTGTCATGGTTAGCCAGTTTTTCTGAGTATTTTTTACTCTTTGCCACAGAGTAGCCCATGTCATCTGGTGGTTAGTTGTGTGGCTTGCTCCTCAAGGGTTGTTGATTCATACCCAGCTGCTGGCGCTGGATGTCCAATTTCTCGTGCGCCTTACAGTTGCATTCCCCTGGTCAGCTTGTCAGTGTTCCCGTGGATTCCCTGCTCTGCAGGCGAATTGGTTGGTTGTGACTCTGCTTGGCAAGCTACTTGTAGGGGGGTCCTTTTCTAGGACGTCTGTGTTGGGAATTTCTCTTCCCATTAGCCGGTGACATTGGGCCTTGAGGACAGTTGTTGCCCTTCCGGCATCATCCCTTTTCTTTAGGAGATAGAGTCCTTGCTTGGGGCTCCTACTGGATGGGAGGCAGAAAGGTGGGATTGGTTCCCCCTGGGGTCTTGCTGGCTCCAAGTCAGACTTGTTGGGCCTTTATTTTGATAGATCCTTAGGTCTATGGCCTTGTTGTCTGTTTTCAGAGTCGGGTTGTACTTGTACTCTGTGGGGATTGCTGTGCTATCCTTACACTCGTTCCTGTACCTGTTTCAGGATCCTTTTCCCTGAGGCTGGGTTGGTCTAGCTTGGTGTGGGTCTGCAGATCAGGATGGCCGAGCGGTCTAAGGCGCTGCGTTCTGGTCACAGTCTCCTCTGGATATGTGAGCTTTGTTGAGTCTATCCTGTTAACTCAGTCCGCTAGGGTATAGATTTTCCTTTCGACTTGCTCCATTGATTTCAGAAGAGGCTTTACTCTTCCTTCGGGTTCTGAGGGTATATTCTCCTTTTTTGGGCGCCTTGATTGATATTTTGTATTCCCTTTTTTAGGGACCTGTGTGTAGGTCCTGCGACTTAGGTTGCCTGGAGGCAAATGAGAACCATTTTCATGGTCGAATGCTTTGGTATTCTATGGTCAGACACTGGGAGGACTTTGCCTCTTCAGTTGCATTCTGTGCTTGCAGGATGTTGGAGAGACGTCTGTTCTGTCTCTGTGCCCGGTTTTATCCCAGGTTTCGCTTGGTATAGTCGTGGCCTCCTTTCCCTGTTTGGGCCCCTCTGGGTCTCTGTGAGCTGGGCTCACTCTTGGAGGGGTTCTTTTTTTGTATTAGGGGACCTTTCGGTTTCCTTGGTTCTCCTTTGCCTTGTCCCCTTGGGGGTTTAGGCTGGTGTCTCCTTCATTTGTGGGGGGTGAGCGGTGGGAGACCATCTGTTGGGCGACGGTGTCTCCTGGAGGACTGTTGGCTCAGTCGAGTCCGTTTGTGGTCTCTGGTTTGGCTTCTGGACTAACTGCGAGTCAGTGTCAATGGGGCTTTTCGTCTTAAAATTTTCTCGGCTTCGGACGAAGCAGGGTTTTTTATTGGGTCAAGGTTCAGGCCTGGTGCCCTCAGTATGGGCCGCCTATTGTACCCTCCCGTCTTAGCATTCAGTGTCCTCTATAGCTTGGGTATTGTTTTCCCAAAAGTAATGAATGCAGCTGTGGACTCTTTCCATTTAAAACGAAAAACATAAATTATGCTTACCTATTAATTTCCTTTACTTTTGATGGAAAGAGTCCACAGCTCCCCACCCGTAATTTTATGTGGGGCGTCCTTATTATTCTTCTGGCACCTTTCACCCTAATATTTCTTCTACTGTTCCTTGTTCCTTGGCAGAATGACTGGGGGATGAGGGGAGTGGGAGGAGTATTTAAGCCTTTGGCTGGGGTGTCTTTGCCTCCTCCTGGTGGCCAGGTTCTTATTTCCCAAAAGTAATGAATGCAGCTGTGGACTCTTTACATCAGAAGAAAAGGAAATTATCAGGTAAGCATAATTTATGTTTTCTGGATTAATAACCGTAAAACTGTAATGTATCTTAATTAGAAAAAAATCCAATTTAAATAAAAAATATCTGATCTAACAGAAAAAAACCTTGCTTGTCATTACCTGTATGCTGTGCAGTCCTTGCTAGCACATCTGCATAGTGTATCTTCTAGGCCAGTGATGGCGAACCTTGGCACATATGTGTCACGCCGTGCCATTGCTAGGGGCGCGGCGTCCTCTCCATGCTTGTTGCCTAGGGCTGTGTCGGCTCAGTATGCATGAGGCGCTGACGTCATCGCCGCACGCTCCTGATGCCGGCCGTTCTCTTGGCACCTTTCCAAAGGTATGTAAATGGGCAGCAAACGACCTGTCACTGCCCAAGTATAGGTGCTACTTCTTGTGCTCCTGGGAGTGACAGATCGTTTGCTGGATTATACCTTGTTGCCGAATCCCTGCCTGTCTCACTATGCTAACTGGTTAACCCCTAGTCTGTTGGACTGATACTTGTTACTGAACCCTGCCTGTCTTACTATGCTAATTGGTTAACCCCTAATCTGCTGGACTGATACTTGTCACTGAACCCTGCCTGTCTTATTGCGCAAATTGGTTAACCCCTAATCTGCTGGACTGATACTTGTTACTGAACCCTGCCTGTCTTACTACGCTAACTGGTTAACCCCTAATCTGCTGGACTGATACCTTGTTACTGAACCCTGTCTGTCTTGCTATGCTACCTGGTAAACCCCTAATCTGCTGGACTGATACTTTGTTGCCGAAACCTTGCCTGTCTTACTACGCTACCTGGTTAACCTCTGAGCTACTGGTCTGATACATTGTTGCTTCCCCGTCTCACTACGTCTCCTGTTTAACCCCTGAATTGCCGGACTGCTTTTCTGTTGCCATATATTGTCTGCCTAATTTGCCTTGTGCTGTCCTGCCTGTGGTGAGTGCCGCTCTCCTCATTTTCCTGATATTCTCTGCTCTGGGATATTCCCTCTCTTTCCGACTCAACGCCGGAATAACAAGACTACTGGCCAAGTTCGGTCTGATAGAGGAGTATCCCACGAGCCTCACATTATACTTGGAACAAGATGAGGTGGCATGAGCTGTTTATCTCCAAGGACAGATGTTGTGAACCCATACTACACAATTGCAGAATATGGATTCCAAGCTGGAGGCTATCACCGCTCAACTCAACTGTTGTTACACCGCCAGTCCCTGCTCCTAGTACTGTGGCTTCTGCTTCTGGAAGCATACCCCGGATACCTTTGCCTGACAAGTATGAAGGTACTACGGATTGCAGGGGTTTTCTTAACTAATGCAGGCTGCACTTCCGTAACGATCCCCACACCTTTCAGTCTCCCCAGTCAAGGGTCACCTTTATCCTTTCCTTGCTGAAAGACAAGGCCCTAGCCTGGGTCTCTCCTCTTCTTGAGCACTCCACTCCTGCATGATGCTGATGATTTCATCTCTGCTTTTTCTGCTGTGTTTGGAAATTCTGGCCGTACCTCTGCTGCAGAATATTCCCTCCTGGATCTTCGCAAGGGCAACAGACCCGTGGCTCAGTTTGCCGTGGAGTTTCGCACCTTGGCACTTGAAACCACTTGGGATGGCAGTGCTCTCAAGGCAGCCTTTAAGAGGAGTCTGCATGAACGCATCAATGATAAACTCACCTATTGTGATATTCCTTCTTCTTTAGATGACTTTATAGTACTTTGTATCAGCCTGGACTCTCGCTTTCAGGAGAGACAAGCGGAGAGAGACCGAACAAGGAGGGTCCTCCCTTCCCGTCCCCCTGTTCGTCCGGCTCAGGTGGTATCCTCTACTCCTTCTGCAGCTCCAGTTACCTCAGTGGAGGAACCCATGCACATTTCCTCCTTCAAACCTTCAGAGTCCGAGAGACAGAGAAGAAGGAGACTGAGACTATGCTTTTATTGTGGCTCTAACTCCCACCAACTAAAGGACTGTGACATTCGTCCGGGAAAAGCCAATGCTTAGAGGATAACACAGGGGTACCTCTAAGCATGATCTCTACCAAACCCCCTCACTCCTCTCGGATCCTGGTACCTGTTACCCTTACCTTCCTTCAGAATACTGTCCACACTCAGGCCTTCATTGATTCAGGGGCAGCTGGCAACTTCCTGGATCACCATTTTATGATTCAAGCTGGTCTACCTCTTCTACAGAAAAGACATTGTCTCAAGATAACTACCCTGGATGGTTCCCACGTTGGTTCAGGTTTTATCCATTTTGAGTCATCACCCCTGACCCTCACCGTCGGTGTTCTTCATACCGAACAGCTCCAGTTCGAGGTCATTCATTCCCCAGCTCAGCCTGTAATCCTTGGCCTCCCTTGGCTTTGCTTACACAATCCACATTCTGGCTGGGCTGACGGACAACTGGCTTATTGGGGTGCCTCCTGTTTCCACTCCTGCTGCCACCCCTCCGTCCCTATGACTGCAAGATCGACATCCTTCCCGGAGCCCCACTTCCTAAAGGCAGGACGTATCCACTCTCCAAGGCCGAAACCAAATCCATGGAGGAGTACATCCAAGAGAACCTAGCTAAAGGTTTCATTCACCCATCTTCCTCTCCTGCTGGGGCTGGATTCTTTTTTGTTGGTAAGAAGGATGGTGGGCTCAGACCCTGCATAGACTACAGGGCCTTGAACAACATAACCATCAAGAATCGCTATCCCATACCACTGATCACTGAATTGTATGACTCACTCCAGAATGCTCTCTTCTTCACTAAATTGGACTTACGTGGGGCATACAATTTAATTCGCATCTCTCCAGGCCATGAATGGAAGACTGCTTTCCATTCGAGATCGGGGCATTATGAATACCTTGTAATGCCCTTTGGGCTGTGTAATGCCCCTGCAGTCTTCCAGGCATTTGTCAATTATGTCTTTTGTGACCTCCTCAACCGCACTATCATCGTCTACTTGGATGATATCCTTGTTTTTTCTTCCACTTTAGAGAAGCATCACAGGCACGTGAGACAGGTGCTTCTTCATCTCAGGAATAACTCTTTGGTAGCGAAGCTAGAAAAATGTGAGTTTGATCAAGTCCGGATCCAATTCCTTGCATATGTCATCTCGAAGGAGGGTTTTGCCATGGATCCTGCTAAACTCACTGCTGTACTAGAATGGCCTCAACCTACCTCCTTAAAGGAATTACAGAGGTTCTTGGGGTTCTCCAATTATTACCGCAAGTTCATAAAGAACTTTTCTCATACAGTCGCTCCTCTCACTGAATTGACTAGTTGGAATAAGGACTGTAAACATTGGCCTCCTGAGGCCATAAATGCCTTTTCTTGTCTGAAAAGGGCTTTCTGTTCTTCTCCTGTGCTCCGCCATCCTAATCCTGACCTACAGTTCACTTTAGAAGTTGATGCCTCCGAGGTAGGGGCTGGAGCAGTTCTTACCCAAAGAGACCCTCTGACTTCCAAATCACACCCTGTAGCCTTTTTTTCTAAACGTTTCACTCCTGCTGAGAGGAACTATGATGTGGGAAATCGTTAACACCTTAGCCATTAAAATGGCCTTAACCGAATGGCGTCACTGGTTGGAGGGCACCGCCAATCCTATTCAAATCCTCACCAACCATAAGAATCTGACTTACCTAGAAACTGCTCATCGACTCAATCCTCGTCAGGCCAGGTGGGCCTTGTTCTTTTCCCGTTTTCACATTGTGGTTTTCTACCTTCCTGGGACCAAGAACAAGAAGGCGGCTGCCCTTTCCCATCAGTTCTCTCATTTAAGTGATTCCTCCGAAGCTCCTATTGAACACATCATACCCTCCTCCTGTGTGATCGCTCAACTTAATACCACTCTTCTGCAAAGATTGCAACATTCTCAGTCTAGTAAACCTCCTGGTGCCCCCATGGCCTCTGATATCCTCTTTGTACCTCGGAACCTCTGTATCCCTGTGCTAGCCTGGACACATGATAGCAAACACTCTGGACATCCTGGTTCGACTAGGACCTTCAGGCGTCTTCGCCAACATTTTTGGTGGCCTGCTATGAAGTCTGATGCTCAGGACTATGTGAAAGCCTGCACAATTTGTGCTACCAACAAGACTCCCCGATCTTTGCCTTCTGGCTTGCTCCAACCATTGTCCATTCCCAAACGACCCTGGACACATATAACAATGAACTTCATTGTTGATCTTCCCTCTTCCGACCACCATACAGTTATCTGGGTTGTGGTGGATCGCTTTACCAGACTGGCTCACTTCGTACCCCTAACCAAACTGCCTTCTGCTCAGGAATTGTCTTCCCTTTTTCTCTTGCATGTGGTACGACTTCATGGCATTCCTGTAAATATTGTCTCCGACAGGGGTTCACAGTTCATCTCTGCCTTCTGGAGAGCCTTTTGTAAGTTGATTAGAACCACCGTTTCCTTGTCGCCTGGCTACCATCCTCAGACCAATGGACTAACTGAGAGAGAAAACCAGGATCTTGAAGCCTACCTTAGAGCCTTTGTCAACACTCGCCATACCAACTGGTCTGGTTTGCTACCCCTAGCTGAACTGGCAAGAGACACTCATTGGCACTCGTCTCTTCGATGCTCTCTGTTTCAAGCTGCAGCAGGTTATCGACCTCATATCTTCCCTCTTTCAGTTCGGTCCACTGGGGTTCCTGCCGCAGACCGTCACGTTACTGATCTCACCACTCATTGGCAACGTATTAGCTCTCAGCTGCGTTCAGCTGTCTCTAGATGTAAGAAGTTTGCTGACTGTCATAGGGCTTCTGTACGTGCCATTCCGGTGGGTGAACAGGTTTGGGTCTCCACTCGACATATCTGCCTACGTCAACCCTGTCACAAATTGGGGCCTAGGTTTATTGGTCCTTACAAGGTCCTGAAAAGGCTGTCTTCTGTTGCCTACAAAGTGGCCTTGCCAAGAACCCTACGCATACATCCAGTCTTCCACATCTCACTACTCAAACCGTACTCAAGAATAGATATTCCCAGCCTCACACTCCTCCTCCTCCGCTCTTGATCCGTGGAAACCCCGAATATGAAGTGGCTAAGATTCTGGACTCCATATACAGGCGCAGACAACTGCAGTATCTGATACATTGGAAAGGTTACTCTGTGGCGGACCGTTCCTGGGTCCCTGCCCGTGATTTGCATGCTCCATCTCTAGTCTCCAAATACCATGCTGCTCACCCTTTGAAGCCGGCTCTGGTTCCCGAAGGGAACCCTTGAGGAGGGGGCTATGTCACGCTGCATCGTTGCTAGGGGCGCGGCGTCCTCTCCATGCTCGTTGCCTAGGGCTGTGTTGGCTCAGTATGCGTGCGGTGCTGACGTCATCGCCGCATGCTCCTGATGCCAGAAGGTCTCTTGGCGACTTTCCAAAGGTATGTAAACGGGCAGCAAACGACCTGTCACTGCCCAAGTATAGGTGCTACTTCTTGTGCTCCTGGGAGTGACAGATCGTTTGCTGGATTATACCTTGTTGCCGAATCCCTGCCTGTCTCACTACGCTAACTGGTTAACCCCTAGTCTGCTGGACTGATACTTGTTACTGAACCCTGCCTGTCTTACTACGCTAATTGGTTAACCCCTAATCTGCTGGACTGATACTTGTCACTGAACCCTGCCTGTCTTACTACGCTAATTGGTTAACCCTTAATCTGCTGGACTGATACTTGTTACTGAACCCTGCCTGTCTTTCTATGCTAACTGGCTAACCCCTAATCTGCTGGACTGATACCTTGTTACTGAACCCTGCCTGTCTTACTACGCTACCTGGTTAACCCCTAATCTGCTGGACTGATACTTTGTGGCCGAAACCTTGCCTGTCTTACTACGCTACCTGGTTAACTCCTGAGCTACTGGTCTGATACATTGTTGCTTCCCCGTCTCACTACGTCTCCTGTTTAACCCCTGAATTGCCGGACTGCTTTTCTGTTGCCATATCTTGTCTGCCTAATTTGCCTTGTGCTGTCCTGCCTGTGGTGAGTGCCGCTCTCCTCATTTTCCTGATATTCGACGCCAGGATAACAAGACTACTGGCCGAGTTCGGTCTGATAGAGGAGTATCCCACGAGCCTCACAATATGTTTCAAAACTAAATTTTTCATAATGCTCAACTGGACTTCAGAGTGCCTAAGCATCATGGGGAATGTAGTTCTGAAACATCTGGAGTGCCAAGGTTTGCAATCACTGTTCTAGGCTTTACCCTTAGTAGACCTAATTTACCTATTACCACTGCATGCACTCTTTTTCTATATGTATTGTTATTATAGATGTATTTGGGATACTTCTGTATATTTACATAATCTACATAGAATATCCATCATTACTTTATCCCTCCCAGCTTATTCCTTGCTAGATACTTCAGTAGTTACATCACATAAAATGTTCCCTCAAGGATAATTGTTGCGGAAGTGACTAATTAATTAATTATGCATTAATGGGTTTTAGCTTGGTTGGTTCTTTTTTTTTAATTTACTCATACCATCCACATTATCCTTTTATCCCCTTGTGTCTGACTCTGGGCTAAATGGTGCCCTGAGAAGCCATTTTTGTTCTAATTTAATGCTAAACAGTAAAGTATGTATTTTTAATAATATTAATATTATTATTGTCCATTCTTGGACACAGAACAAAGGGCTCAAGTAAATTGCATTGGATTTTCATGTTATTTTATTGCAACTTTAAGGATTTTTTCCCCAAGTAATTTGCATATCTGTTATATATTAAGATATGTGTGTGTGCACGCTATAGATACAGCTTTCTAAAATGCCCTAATTTCATATTTATCTTCTGTACTTTCTGGTGGTAATTACATAGTTCCAAATGTCAATGATGGCCATATTTTATTTTTATATATATATTTTATTTAATTGTTATGGTATACATTAGAATAGGAAAGCATATAAGACTTTGGGGCCAATTTATTAAGGACCGAATGGCACCTGATGCCCCTGTTTCTGCGCGAGCCTTCAGTTAAGAAGCAGCGCTCTTAAAGGGACACTAAACCCAAAATTTATCTTTCATGATTCAGGTAGAGAATACTATTTTAAACAATATTCCAACTTACTTCTATTATCTAATTTGCTTCATTCTTTAGATACCTTTGTTGAAGAAATAGCAATGCACATGGGTGAGTCAATCACATGAGGCATCTGTGTGAAGTCACCAATCAGCAGCTACTGAGCCTATCTAGATATGCTTTCCAGCAATGGATATCAAGACGATAAAGCACATTGGATAATAGAATTAAATTAGAAAGTTGTTTAAAATTACATGCTCTTTCTAAACCATGACATACAAAATGTGGGTTTCATGACCCTTTAAGACCGCTGCTCCTTAACTGGTCCGCCTGCTCTGAGGTTTCAAGACTGTAGGACTGGAACAGCACTAACTTGGTACGGTGCTCATGAAGACAGGAGACCTGCCTATTCTCCCAACAATAGATCCAATAATCTACAGCACCATATAATTTCAATTCTTTATTTAGGACATATAAAATACAGCAACGTTTCAGGGTTAATACCCCTTAATCATGCATGGGTTAAATGGCTTGTGTTTCAAACATTTATACACTTAGGCCTAGATTTGGAGTTTGGCGGTAAAAGGGCTGTTAACGCTCCGCGGGCTTTTTTCTGGCCGCACCATAAAATTAACTGTGGTATCGAGAGTTCAAACAAATGCTGCGTTAGGCTCCAAAAAAGGAGCGTAGAGCATTTTTACCGCAAATGCAACTCTCGATACCAGCGGTGCTTACGGACGCGGCCAGCCTCAAAAACGTGCTCGTGCACGATTCCCCCATAGGAAACAATGGGACTGTTTGAGCTGAAAAAAAACCTAACACCTGCAAAAAAGCAGCGTTCAGCTCCTAACGCAGCCCCATTGTTTCCTATGGGGAAACACTTCCTACGTCTGCACCTAACACTCTAACATGTACCCCGAGTCTAAACACCCCTAGCCTTACACTTATTAACCCCTAATCTGCCGCCCCCGCTATCGCTGACACCTGCATATTTTTTTTAACCCCTAATCTGCCGCTCTGTAAACCGCCGCAACCTACGTTATCCCTATGTACCCCTAATCTGCTGCCCTAACATCGCCGACCCCTATATTATATTTATTAACCCCTAATCTGCCCCCCTCAACGTCGCCGACACCTGCCTACACTTATTAACCCCTAATCTGCCGAGCGGACCGCACCGCTACTATAATAAAGTTATTAACCCCTAATCCGCCTCACTAACCCTATCATAAATAGTATTAACCCTTAATCTGCCCTCCCTAACATCGCCGACACCTACCTTCAATTATTAACCCCTAATCTTCCGAGCGGAGCTCACCGCTATTCTAATAAATGTATTAACCCCTAACGCTAAGTCTAACCCTAACACTAACACCCCCATAACTTAAATATAATTTACATCTAACGAAATTAATTAACTCTTATTAAATAAATGATTCCTATTTAAAGATAAATACTTACCTGTAAAATAAATCCTAATATAGCTACAATATAAATTATAATTACATTGTAGCTATTTTAGGATTAATATTTATTTTACAGGCAACTTTGTAATTATTTTAACTAGGTACAATAGCTATTAAATAGTTAAGAACTGTTCCGATCAGCCAATAGAATGCAAGCTCAATCTGATTGGCTGATTGGATCAGCCAATCGGATTGAACTTGATTCTGATTGGCTGATTCCATCAGCCAATCAGAAAATTCCTACCTTAATTCCGATTGGCTGATAGAATCCTATCAGCCAATCGGAATTCGAGGGACGCCATCTTGGATGACGTCCCTTAAAGGAACCGTCATTCGTCGGGAGACAACGGAAGAAGAGGATGGATCCGCGTCGCCTGCTTCAAGATGGACCCGCTCCGCACCGGATGGAAGAAGATCGAAGATGCCGCTTGGAGAAGATGTTTGCCGGTCCGGATGTCCTCTTCTTGCCGGATAGGAGGAAGACTTTGGAGCCTCTTCTGGACCTCTTCAGCACCGGATGATGGATCGCCAACCCCCGCTTGGGTTGGATTAAGATGTTGGAGCCAGGACGGATCGGTGAACCTGGTATGGTGAAGACAAGGTAGGAAGATCTTCAGGGGCTTAGTGTTAGGTTTATTTAAGGGGGGTTTGGGTTAGATTAGGGGTATGTGGGTGGTGGGTTGTAATGTTGGGGGGGGGGGTATTGTATTTATTCTTTTACAGGCAAAAGAGCTGAAATTCTTGGGGCATGCCCCGCAAAGGGCCCTGTTCAGGGCTGGTAAGGTAAAAGAGCTTGTAACTTTTTTAATTTAGAATAGGGTAGGGAATTTTTTATTTTGGGGGGCTTTGTTATTTTATTAGGGGGCTTAGAGTAGGTGTAATTAGTTTAAAATTTTTGTAATATTTTTCTTATGTTTGTAAATATTTTTTTATTTTTTGTAACTTAGTTCTTTTTTATTTTTTGTACTTTAGCTAGTTTATTTAATTGTATTTATTTGTAGCAATTGTGTTTAATTAATTTATTGATAGTGTAGTGTTAGGTTAATTGTAGGTAATTGTAGGTAGTTTATTTAATTAATTTATTGATAGGGTAGTGTTAGGTTTAATTATATCTTAGGTTAGGACTTATTTTACAGGTAAATTTGTTATTATTTTAACTAGGTAGCTATTAAATAGTTCTTAACTATTTAATAGCTATTGTACCTAGTTAAAATAAATACCAAGTTGCCTGTAAAATAAATATTAATCCTAAAATAGCTATAATATAATTATAATTTATATTGTAGCTATATTAGGATTTATTTTACAGGTAAGTATTTAGCTTTAAATAGGAATCATTTATTTAATAAGAGTTAATTAATTTCTTTAGATGTAAATTATATTTAAGTTAATCAATTTATTAGAATAGCGGTGAGCTCCGGTCGTCAGATTAGGGGTTAATAATTGAAGGTAGGTGTCGGCGATTTTAGGGAGGGCAGATTAGGGGTTAATACTATTTATGATAGGGTTAGTGAGGCGGGTTAGGGGTTAATAACTTTATTATAGTAGCGCTCAGGTCCGCTCGGCAGATTAGGGGTTAATAAGTGTAGGCAGGTGTCGGCGACGTTGAGGGGGGCAGATTAGGGGTTAATAAATATAATATAGGGGTCGGCGGTGTTAGGGGTAGCAGATTAGGGGTACATAGGGATAACGTAGGTGGCGGCGCTTTGCGGTCGGAAGATTAGGGGTTAATTATTTTAAGTAGCTGGCGGCGACGTTGTGGGGGGCAGGTTAGGGGTTAATAAATGTAATACAGGGGTCGGCGGGGTTAGGGGCAGCAGATTAGGGGTACATAAGTATAACGTAGGTGGCGGTCGGCAGATTAGGGGTTAAAAATTTTAATCGAGTGGCGGCGATGTGGGGGGAGCTCGGTTTAGGGGTACATAGGTAGTTTATGGGTGTTAGTGTACTTTAGGGTACAGTAGTTAAGAGCTTTATGAACCGGCGTTAGCCAGAAAGCTCTTAACTCCTGCTATTTTCAGGCGGCTGGAATTTTGTCGTTAGAGCTCTAACGCTCACTTCAGAAACGACTCTAAATACCGGCGTTAGAAAGATCCCATTGAAAAGATAGGATACGCAAATGGCGTAGGGGGATCTGCGGTATGGAAAAGTTGCGGCTGAAAAGTGAGCGTTAGACCCTTTAATCACTGACTCCAAATACCAGCGGGCGGCCAAAACCAGCGTTAGGAGCCTCTAACGCTGGTTTTGACGGCTACCGCCGAACTCCAAATCTAGGCCTTAGTTTTGGCGCCAATTAGCAGTTTTTCAAAATGTCATGCATCTCTAATACCACCTAGAGGTGAATAACCATAATTACATTAAAACCAAACTAATTATATATACATATCAGTCTATAAAGATATTCAGATATCCAAACTTGAGATTTAATGTTGCTTATTTTTATCACTTATAATTCATTCAATATTTACAAAAATGTAAAAAAAAATGTGATAATTACAAATATACAGACATATATATATATATATTTTTTTTTATTTTTTATTTAATTGTTATGGTATACATCAGAATCAGTGGTATCGCCACCCCATTCCAGCAACGGTGCGGCACAGGTAGTTGTTTGGGGTATTGATATAAATACATAAATATAAAAAAATATAGTGGAACTAATCTTATCTAATGCTGAAAAAACTGATTGCACTTATTAAAAACTAGCATGCTGATTGGCATTATATATCTAGTTAGAGATTTGCACGTAGCCCAGGATATTAGAGGAAGGTGGAGAAGGTGTTTTACCATGTACTTACAAGACATCGGATACTATACTATGCATATTTAATGCCCATTAAGGGCTAGCTCAAAAGTGGCGTGCTAACTGTTGCTCGTGAGCGAAAAGGGGTTTATAGCCGGTGTTTTCACACGCTGGAAGTAGCACGCATATTACAGGTTGAAAGTAAGCTTTGTTTAATTGTTACACAAGAAAAAAAGTGGCACAAAACACATCAAAATTATATTTTAAAGTACAGTTACGCTCATAACACCATCTAATAAAAATTATTAAATGAGTTCTCAGGTGTTAAAAAAAAAGTGCTGCAAAGGGCTTTACCATAGAGATGCATACATATACATGGCTATATACTGTGTATATATATATATATATATATATATATATATATATATATATATACACATATACAGTTGTGCTCGTAAGTTTACATACTTTTTCAGAATTCATGATTACTTGGCCATTTTTCAGAGAATATAAATGATAACACAAAAACTTTTCTTTCACTCATAGTTAGTGTTTGGCTGAAGCCATTTATTATCAATCAACTGTGTTTACTCTTTTTAAATCATAATAAAAGAAACTACCCAAATGAGTCTGATCTAAAGTTTACGTACCCTGGTGATTTTGGCCTGATAACATGCACACAAGTTGACACAAAGGGGTTTGAATGGCTATTAAAGGTAACCATCCTCATCTGTAATCTGTTTGCTTGTAATTAGTGTGTGTGTATAAAAGGTCAATGAGTTTCTGGACTCCTAACAGACCCTTGCATCTTTCATCCAGTGCTGCACTGACATTTCTGGATTCTGAGTCATGGGGAAAGAAAAAGAATTGTCAAAGGATTTGTGGGAAAAAGGTAGTTGAACTGTATAAAACAGGAAAGGGATATAAAAAGATATCCAAGGAATTGAGAATGCAAATCGGTAGTGTTCAAACTCTAATCAAGAAGTGGAAAATTAGGCGTTCTGTTTGATAACATACTGCATTCATCTTGCCATCAATTCTGACCAAATTTCCTGTGTCTTTGTAGCTCACACATCCCCAAAACATCAGCGATCCACCTCCGTGTTTCACAGTAGGAATGGTGTACCTTTCATCATAGGCCTTGTTGACTCCTCTCCAAATGTAGCGTTTATGGTTGTGGCCAAAATGCTTAATTTTGGTCTCATCACTCCAAATGACTTTGTGCCAGAAGGTTTGAGGCTTGTCTCTGTGCTTTCTTCTGGCGACTCGACCATGCAGCCCATCTTTCTTCAAGTGCCTCCTTATTGTGCATCTTGAAACAGCCACACCACATGTCCTGTATTTCACCTGAAGTTATTTGTGGGTTTGTCTTTGCATCCCGAACAATTTTTCTGGCAGTTGAGGCTGAAAATTTAGTTGGTCTACCTGACCGTGGTTTGGTTTCAACAGAACCCCTAATTTTCCACTTCTTTATTAGAGTTTGAACACTGCTGATTTGCATTCTTAATTCCTTGGATATCTTTTTTATATCCCTTTCCTGTTTTATACAGTTCAACTACCTTTTCCCGCAGATCATTTGACAATTCTTTTGCTTTCCCCATGACTCAGAATCCAGAATCGTCAGTGCAGTACTGGATGAAAGATGCAAGGGTCTGTCAGGAGTCCCTAAACTCATTGACCTTTTATACACACACACTAATTACAAGAAAACAGATCACAGGTTAGGATGGTTACCTTTAATAGCCATCCAAACCCTTTTGTGTCAACTTGTGTGCATGTTATCAGGCTAAAATCACCAGGGTATGTAAACTTTTGATCAGGGTCATTTGGGTAGTTTCTGTTGTCATTATGATTTAAAAAGAGTAAACACAGTTGATTTATAATAAATGGCTTCAGCCATACATAAAAGGGGAGCGCTATAAAAGCTAGGTAAATTAATGGATAAAAATAAATTTATTGGGATCACAATTGATCTATAGAGGGATATAGATTAAATGCATATGATTACCAGTGTGTATGATGTAAATATATGAAAGTGCATACGATGTAAAGTGCAGACAATGTAAAGTACAGAGCTCATTATAAATGTGATAGCATAAAAACTAATAAAACAGCGCTGTTAAAAAAGAGAAAAAAAAGAAAAAAAGAGAAAAAAAGAAGACTGTGGCCAGAATCTAAAAAACTTTAAAACCAAGTAGTTCTAAGCATGAGCGTATGATTTGTAGAGATAAAATTAATCCAGCACTTCAGCGTTTACTACAGCGTGTTAGCGTTCACTTCATAGAGGGATAATGGTGAAGGATTTATACACAGACCAACGTTAGCAACAGTTCATCAAATCAAATAATTTAGTCATAAGAAGGTATTCAGTTGGAAATTTGCCCCCACTCCTTCTCTTACCGGACCTCCGTACGATTTACAGTCCTGCTTGTGTTTAAACAGACCGATGGCTCAGGAATTAAGCTGTTGCTTCATTCAGGGCTCCGGCATCTGTACACAAGGCTTTCCGATCACGTGACTAATTCTAAGCTCTGTGATTGGCTGTCATACGGGTAACCTCAAATGGAGTTCTAGGGGGTTTCAGGGTATCCTGTAGCAGTATATTTGAAGTAGAAGTAGTATAGTGCACTAATACCAATCCAATCCACAAATGTATGTCTCTTATTAAGCGTTTCGGCGCTGTTTCGTGCACCTTTATCAAAAAGCTTAATCTTTTTGATAAAGGCACACGAAACAGCGCCGAAACGAGTAATAAGAGACATACATTTGTATGAATCCCTGGATTGGATTGGTATTAGTGCACTATACTACTTCTTCAAAGATACTGCTACAGGAATCCCCTGAAACCCCCTAGAACTCCCTTTGAGGTTATCCGTATGACAGCCAATCACGGAGCTTAGAATTAGTCACGTGATCGGAAAGTCTTGTGTACAGACGTCGGAGCCCTGAATGAAGCAACAGCCTGATTCCTGAGCCATCGGTCTGTTTAAACACACGAGCAGGACTGTAAATCGTACAGTGGTCCGGTAAGAGGAGGAGTGGGGGCGAATTTCCAACTGAATACCTTCTTATGACTTGATGAACTGTTGCTAACGTTGGTCTGTGTATAAATTCTTCACCATTCTCCCTCTATGAAGTGAACGCTAACACGCTGTAGTGAACGCTGAAGCACTGGATTAATTTTATCTCTACAAATCATACGCTCATGCTTAGAACTACTTGGTTTTAAAGTTTTTTAGATTGTGGCCACAGTCTTCTTTTTTTTCTCTTTTTTCCTCTTTTTTTCTCTTTTTTAACAGCGCTGTTTTATTAGTTTTTATGCTATCACATTTATAATGAGCTCTGTACTTTAAATTGTCTGCACTTTACATCGTATGCACTTTCATATATTTACATCATACACACTGGTAATCATATGCATTTAATCTATATCCCTCAATAGATCAATTGTAATCCTAATAAATTTATTTTTATCCATTTATTTACCTAGCTTTTATAGAAGCTCCCCTTTTTTGTATTTTATTTGTTCTTTTTTCTGAGTATTGGGAGATATCAGAGTTTTTGGGGTAGCTTATAGGTAATTTAGTGGGAACGATTGAATAGACTACTCCTGTTTGTATTTAGCCAAACACTAACCATGAGTGAAAGAAATGTTTTTGTGTTATCATTCATATTCTCTGAAAAATGGCCAAGAAATCATAAATTCTGCCAGGGTATGTAAACTTATGAGCACAACTGTATACAGTCATGTGAAAAAGAAAGTACATCCTCTTTGAATTCTATGGTTTTACGTATCAGGACATAATAACAATCATCTGGTCCTTAGTAGATCTTAAAATTAGGTAAATAGAACCTCAGATCAACAACAACATATGACATATTACACAGTGTCATGATTTATTTAACAAAATAAAGCCAAAATGGAGAAGCCATGTGTGAAAAACTAAGTACACACATCAAAGTTTACAATACCTTAAACCAGTAAAAAAAAAATCTGTCAAACAATTTGTTTCGATTTCGTCTACTTCTATTAACTATCAAGATTTTTTTCTTTTCCTGAGGCTATTTTTGAACCAAGTGGATGTGGGAAATTCCACTTTTACCATATCTTTTACTACTCCCTTTGGGAAATAGTACTTGTTTCTAGGACCATGTGTTTAATAACTTGTTTTTTTTTCCTAAAAAGACCTTGTTTTCTTTAAGCGACTTTCCTGTTTTAGACAGCTTTATAATTGCTTCTTAATCTAGGAACCTAAATTTTCCTTCTGTTTTTTCCCAAACTATACTTTTCCAAGAGCTGCCTGGAAGTCTATTGTTCTTCCTGACTGTTGCAAATAACTTATACTTCCTACCAGATTTTCTGCTTTATGTTAGGAATCATACACAGATGGGGCCTAGTAGCATTATGCTCATAGTTTCTGTATTTTAATAATTTTTGCCTACTATTACAGTATGTGCTTCAAGGCAATGTTTCCTTCGATGAAGGTTATTATGACTTCTTTTCTAAAAACAAAAATCCTATAAAGATGAGATTTTTTTTTCTCCAGCCATTGTCATGGAACCAAGGAAGTGATTGTTCCAGTTTGTTTTTGTGGAATTAAGTTTTAATCCAATTTGTTCTCATCAGTAGGAAAGAGGGAACTTCATGGCCTATTTTAGTTCTCAAAAGTTTCTCAGGTTTATCAGAGTTCCTACTTCAATGTTGGATCCTTTTGGTCAATTTTAACCTAGTTAATCAGGGTTCATTTATATTCCAGATAAATTTAAAGGATGTTTTATTTCATATTAATATTTTAATTGTCAAACTACAGTTACTATATTGTCCTTCTAGGTTATGAGACCTCAGGCTATTAGTTCCATTAATGGTAACTATTTTGGTTTAATTTCCATGTTTTTCTCTTTATGGGTTAGATTACAAGTGGAATGCTAAATATTGTATAATTATCGTGCGCTGGTATTACAAAGTGGAGTGCTACTATCGAATGAATATGTAATGGATGGTTAATTATTGCACTAATTTAGCGCTCAACTTGTAATCTAGCCCTATGTATTTTTAACAACAATTTTCTGTTGTTCCTCGCAGACATGGTAGGAGAATCAATTTTCAGAAAGTTCTTACTCCTCCTCTTGACTTTTATTTTGAAGAAATCATTGCAGTTGGTTCCATGCAACTTTCTCTTATGGGTCAATGCAGATTTGGGTTCAAACAGCTTGTTCTTTCTTCCATTATTTATTCTATTGATAGAAGTTTCAGGTGAATGGTTTCACTATCAGATGGACCTTGCTCATTCCATATTATCTGTATTATTTTGGCTTGCCTTTTTCCTTGGACAGGGATTTCAATTTGCTATCTTAGTAATTATTGCCCTTAGGGCAGTTTCTAGTCTAGTGGGTTATTCTCCAATTCAGTTTTCTGCAGGCATATTTTAATTGTCCTTTTGGACAATATTTTCTACTGACACCTGTCTCTCATGTTTAAGTCAAGCAGGGCCGGAATGGGAAACCAGACCGGCCCTTGAAATGTTAGAAAACCAGCCCCTCCCCAGCACCCCCCCCCCCAGTCCCAGCCCCCCCTACCTTGGGAGCCACTTTTTAAGGTTGAGGCTCACTCCTCAGCAGTATCCTTATCCTTACCATCTCACTCACTGCTCAGTGTGCTCGGCTCACTGACACATAGAGTCAGGAGAATATATATATATATATATATATATATATATATATATAAAGACAAAAAAGATAAAATGTGGTGCTACACAAATGATCAATTGCTAAGAACCAAAGTGCTAGCAGTCCCAAAGAATAATATAAACCATAGTTAAAAGAGCATAGTATTGAATATATTTGCGTATACAGTCAAAGAAGGACCAAGGCTGCACAGGGTTCTAATTGCTTTATTACTATTCTTATACACAAAAGGGTTCACTTAGAATCCGGGACGTCTATGCTCCACCCAAATTCCAAAAAGACAAAATACACATAATATTAAAAAGCATTGAGAGCCAAACAAACACAACACCTGCTTAACAAATTCCTAAACATGAAACTAGATACTGCAGTATGCTACTCCTGAACTAATGCTAGAACCAACATTTTGGACTAACAATGTAAACCAGAGGGCACACTTTGCATAGTAAAGTAACTGGTTACTGCTAGTGGAACAACAAAAATGGGGCCCCAGAAGCTGAACAGATATGGAAGTTCTATATGATATCCAAAGTTACCAGGCTCATAGTGTATAAAACATGCTCTGGTGTCGAATATAATCAAACTTCTTGTGGCAGTTCAAATGCAACAAATGCACAGGTTTTTCTGGCCCGGCACACAAGTGTTAAAAACACGCTCAGGCGAAAACATGAAGTTCAAAAGTGACTGCATATATGTTGTTGTTTTTTTTCATCTGTAATATATCTAGAGTAAAGTTCTCTTTGATTCCACTTGGCAGCTGATGTATACAATGTATCAGATGACTGAACCAATCTGATTGTAACAAAATGTATCGGCTACTTAATCCACTTTACGGTGCATACGCTAACGATTTGCAAGACTTGAACAACTAACTTCACCTCTTATCCATCTGCACTTATTCACTGCTCAGAAGGGCTGCAGCACTTGTAAACATGCGAGGTTCTGCGGTGTTCATTGTGAAGGGTGGGTTAGCGTCTTCACTTGTCTTTCCGTTAGGGAAATCTTTGGACTGTTTCAGCGTGTAGGTTTGAATTGCCTGCTCGTGGCTGTGACGTCACCAGTGACTCCTCATGACGCGTTTTGCCCCTCCCACTGAAGGTTAACAACGGGGCTTCATCAGATGTATATATATATATAGATGCAGGGACACAGCACACTCCAACAGTTTAATCACCTGATGCTCTGCAGAAAATATGTATACACGATCACTGGATGTTAACCATGGCTGGCAGCCGTAAATCCTGGGATATCCAAAAAAGCAGGCAGACACAGGATTTCCTCAATCGCCTTTATTCCGCAAGGAAAGGCTAATTTCTTTAATTGGAAATTAGCCTTTCCTTGCTGAATAAAGGCGATTGAGGAAATCCTGTGTCTGCCTGCTTTTTTGAATATCCCAAGATTTACGGCCGTGGGTAACATCCAGTGATCGTGTATATATATATATATATATATATATATACACAGAAAAAGTCCAGCACTCACTCACAAGCTCTCAACTAAGATAAAAAGCAGCAATGGAAGAATTAGTTACCGCATCTGGCCAAATGGGAAAAGCCCAGGTACCTCGTCAAGGTTTCTTCCAATAAACCTGGGTCCCTAACCAGCCACACAATGCAGGCTCACAATCAAACAACTGTGAAAAAAAGCAACTGTGAAAAAATGGAGGGTGCACAGGCTTGACGAGGTACCTGGGCTTTTCCCATTTGGCCAGATGCGGTAACTAATTCTTCCATTGCTGCTTTTTATCTTAGTTGAGAGCTTGTGAGTGAGTGCTGGACTTTTTCTGTGTGTTTATATTAAAATATTTTTTTGTAATTTTCCCTGTTTGGGCCTTGCACCCAGGCCTGACTGGGGTTAACTGCCTGTGGCTCTGGTAACAGTGCAGCTTCCTGAGAGTGCTGGTTTGCACCCAGGGCTGTGCATGTTGCAGGGTCATAGGATGTGTACCCGGTCCGGCCTGAGAGTGCTGACCCCACCCCCGTGTTTTGTATATGTTTGGGGAAATTACATAAGCCTGTGCACCCTCCATTTTTTCACAGTTGCTTTTTTTCACAGTTGTTTGATTGTGAGCCTGCATTGTGTGGCTGGTTAGGGACCCAGGTTTATTGGAAGAAACCTTGACGAGGTACCTGGGCTTTTCCCATTTGGCCAGATGCGGTAACTAATTCTTCCATTGCTGCTTTTTATCTTAGTTGAGAGCTTGTGAGTGAGTGCTGGACTTTTTCTGTGTGTTTATATTAAAATATTTTTTTGTAATTTTCCCTGTTTGGGCCTTGCACCCAGGCCTGACTGGGGTTAACTGCCTGTGGCTCTGGTAACAGTGCAGCTTCCTGAGAGTGCTGGTTTGCACCCAGGGCTGTGCATGTTGCAGGGTCATAGGATGTGTACCCGGTCCGGCCTGAGAGTGCTGACCCCACCCCCGTGTTTTGTATATGTTTGGGGAAATTACATAAGCCTGTGCACCCTCCATTTTTTCACAGTTGCTTTTTTTCACAGTTGTTTGATTGTGAGCCTGCATTGTGTGGCTGGTTAGGGACCCAGGTTTATTGGAAGAAACCTTGACGAGGTACCTGGGCTTTTCCCATTTGGCCAGATGCGGTAACTAATTCTTCCATTGCTGCTTTTTATCTTAGTTGAGAGCTTGTGAGTGAGTGCTGGACTTTTTCTGTGTGTTTATATTAAAATATTTTTTTGTAATTTTCCCTGTTTGGGCCTTGCACCCAGGCCTGACTGGGGTTAACTGCCTGTGGCTCTGGTAACAGTGCAGCTTCCTGAGAGTGCTGGTTTGCACCCAGGGCTGTGCATGTTGCAGGGTCATAGGATGTGTACCCGGTCCGGCCTGAGAGTGCTGACCCCACCCCCGTGTTTTGTATATGTTTGGGGAAATTACATAAGCCTGTGCACCCTCCATTTTTTCACAGTTGCTTTTTTTCACAGTTGTTTGATTGTGAGCCTGCATTGTGTGGCTGGTTAGGGACCCAGGTTTATTGGAAGAAACCTTGACGAGGTACCTGGGCTTTTCCCATTTGGCCAGATGCGGTAACTAATTCTTCCATTGCTGCTTTTTATCTTAGTTGAGAGCTTGTGAGTGAGTGCTGGACTTTTTCTGTGTGTTTATATTAAAATATTTTTTTGTAATTTTCCCTGTTTGGGCCTTGCACCCAGGCCTGACTGGGGTTAACTGCCTGTGGCTCTGGTAACAGTGCAGCTTCCTGAGAGTGCTGGTTTGCACCCAGGGCTGTGCATGTTGCAGGGTCATAGGATGTGTACCCGGTCCGGCCTGAGAGTGCTGACCCCACCCCCGTGTTTTGTATATGTTTGGGGAAATTACATAAGCCTGTGCACCCTCCATTTTTTCACAGTTGCTTTTTTTCACAGTTGTTTGATTGTGAGCCTGCATTGTGTGGCTGGTTAGGGACCCAGGTTTATTGGAAGAAACCTTGACGAGGTACCTGGGCTTTTCCCATTTGGCCAGATGCGGTAACTAATTCTTCCATTGCTGCTTTTTATCTTAGTTGAGAGCTTGTGAGTGAGTGCTGGACTTTTTCTGTGTGTTTATATTAAAATATTTTTTTGTAATTTTCCCTGTTTGGGCCTTGCACCCAGGCCTGACTGGGGTTAACTGCCTGTGGCTCTGGTAACAGTGCAGCTTCCTGAGAGTGCTGGTTTGCACCCAGGGCTGTGCATGTTGCAGGGTCATAGGATGTGTACCCGGTCCGGCCTGAGAGTGCTGACCCCACCCCCGTGTTTTGTATATGTTTGGGGAAATTACATAAGCCTGTGCACCCTCCATTTTTTCACAGTTGCTTTTTTTCACAGTTGTTTGATTGTGAGCCTGCATTGTGTGGCTGGTTAGGGACCCAGGTTTATTGGAAGAAACCTTGACGAGGTACCTGGGCTTTTCCCATTTGGCCAGATGCGGTAACTAATTCTTCCATTGCTGCTTTTTATCTTAGTTGAGAGCTTGTGAGTGAGTGCTGGACTTTTTCTGTGTGTTTATATTAAAATATTTTTTTGTAATTTTCCCTGTTTGGGCCTTGCACCCAGGCCTGACTGGGGTTAACTGCCTGTGGCTCTGGTAACAGTGCAGCTTCCTGAGAGTGCTGGTTTGCACCCAGGGCTGTGCATGTTGCAGGGTCATAGGATGTGTACCCGGTCCGGCCTGAGAGTGCTGACCCCACCCCCGTGTTTTGTATATGTTTGGGGAAATTACATAAGCCTGTGCACCCTCCATTTTTTCACAGTTGCTTTTTTTCACAGTTGTTTGATTGTGAGCCTGCATTGTGTGGCTGGTTAGGGACCCAGGTTTATTGGAAGAAACCTTGACGAGGTACCTGGGCTTTTCCCATTTGGCCAGATGCGGTAACTAATTCTTCCATTGCTGCTTTTTATCTTAGTTGAGAGCTTGTGAGTGAGTGCTGGACTTTTTCTGTGTGTTTATATTAAAATATTTTTTTGTAATTTTCCCTGTTTGGGCCTTGCACCCAGGCCTGACTGGGGTTAACTGCCTGTGGCTCTGGTAACAGTGCAGCTTCCTGAGAGTGCTGGTTTGCACCCAGGGCTGTGCATGTTGCAAGGTCATAGGATGTGTACCCGGTCCGGCCTGAGAGTGCTGACCCCACCCCCGTGTTTTGTATATGTTTGGGGAACTTACATAAGCCTGTGCACCCTCCATTTTTTCACAGTTGCTTTTTTTCACAGTTGTTTGATTGTGAGCCTGCATTGTGTGGCTGGTTAGGGACCCAGGTTTATTGGAAGAAACCTTGACGAGGTACCTGGGCTTTTCCCATTTGGCCAGATGCGGTAACTAATTCTTCCATTGCTGCTTTTTATCTTAGTTGAGAGCTTGTGAGTGAGTGCTGGACTTTTTCTGTGTGTTTATATTAAAATATTTTTTTGTAATTTTCCCTGTTTGGGCCTTGCACCCAGGCCTGACTGGGGTTAACTGCCTGTGGCTCTGGTAACAGTGCAGCTTCCTGAGAGTGCTGGTTTGCACCCAGGGCTGTGCATGTTGCAGGGTCATAGGATGTGTACCCGGTCCGGCCTGAGAGTGCTGACCCCACCCCCGTGTTTTGTATATGTTTGGGGAAATTACATAAACCTGTGCACCCTCCATTTTTTCACAGTTGCTTTTTTTCACAGTTGTTTGATTGTGAGCCTGCATTGTGTGGCTGGTTAGGGACCCAGGTTTATTGGAAGAAACCTTGACGAGGTACCTGGGCTTTTCCCATTTGGCCAGATGCGGTAACTAATTCTTCCATTGCTGCTTTTTATCTTAGTTGAGAGCTTGTGAGTGAGTGCTGGACTTTTTCTGTGTGTTTATATTAAAATATTTTTTTGTAATTTTCCCTGTTTGGGCCTTGCACCCAGGCCTGACTGGGGTTAACTGCCTGTGGCTCTGGTAACAGTGCAGCTTCCTGAGAGTGCTGGTTTGCACCCAGGGCTGTGCATGTTGCAGGGTCATAGGATGTGTACCCGGTCCGGCCTGAGAGTGGTGACCCCACCCCCGTGTTTTTTATATATATATATATATATATATATATATATATATATATATATATATATATATATATATATAGATTATGGGGCATATCTATCAAGCTCCATATGGAGCTTGAAGCCCCCTGTTTCTGGCGAGCTGCTGCATAACCTGTCCGCCTGCTCTGAGGAGGCGGACAGACATCCCCGCAATTTAACCCGATTGAATACGATCGAGTTGATTGACACCCCCTGCTAGTGGACGATTGGCCGCAAATCTGCAGTACATTATATACAGACACATATAATTAAGTTCCCTCTGTCTCACACACAAAAAGTTACCTTCCCAGTACCTTATATACAGTTATATAATATTATAAAGAGGTTTCATTTGACTCATACACACAACCTCCTCCCAGTACCTTATGTAACGATATATAATATTTTATAAGTTCCAGTTGACCCACACAAACACAACCCCGTCCCCAGAACCGTACAAAAATATATATATTATAGAGGTTCCCTCTGTCTCACTCATACACAGTGCTGGTTATGTGCAGAAAAACTTCGGAGCCGTTCCCTCTGCCTTATGCACATTGCTTACTCATAAAAAAGGACCAAATGAAATACACATCTAATTATATCCTTTCCCTGTATATAAAGTAACACAGCTACACACGCACACTTTACAAAAATACAGTTACACACATCTACACACACACAATTAAATTACAGACATCTACACTCACACATCAAGCTAAACACAGTCTATGGCTGATTCACTGACCTGGTCAGTAACAGCTGATAGTGAACGGAAACTACCCAGAGAGAAAAAAACAGGATGTACTAGTTTGACTTTTCAGAAGATATGCCGTGACATCACTTGCATGGGACACGGAAACGTGAAAATCCAAAAGGAATTACAATACCCAATATGCATATAGACATAGCGCACTAGTGACTCGTAGATCACATCTGCTTGACCCTCCCCTCTGTCTCTCCAGTTTCTTAGTGAAATTGCCCTGGTAGCTGGCCAGGCCACCTAAGTTTTTTTTAATGTGTGTGCTCACTGTTCTGCTGCGCCCACCGCGAGCCGAACTAGCAGATTTAACATTTTTTTTTAAACGGCTTTTGCATTGCATATTTCAGTGCGGCCGCTCTGCTCGTGACCCTCTCCCTCACCTGACCTTACCTGTTTACATGCCTGAATGAGTGGCTGTTAGTTGCTTCACTTACTGGCGGCTCTGCTGCTGCGGTGCGCTCCCTCACAACTGTTTTTTGCTAGTTTGCTGCTCTCCACACACTGCAGCTGCGCTCATTTTTTCCGGTATCCTGGCGGCCTGATCCGGCCCTGAAGTCCAGTCTGGGACATTGAGTAGAGCGCATGGAGTTGGTTTTCCTCAGGAGGTGAGTTTACCATTTATTACCTTTGTACTTTGTGTTGTCTTCTTTATTCTCAGATTTGGGGGCCTATCTATCAAGACCGCTGCTCCATAACCTGTCCGCCTGCTCTGAGCAGTCGGACAGACATCGCCGGAATTCAACCCGATCGGGTTCATTGACACCACCCTGCTGGTGACCCATTGGCCGCGAGTCTGCAGGGGGCGGCGTTGCACCAGCAGCTCTTGTGAGCTGCTGGTGCAATGCTGAATACGGAGTGCTTGTATTTTGTTTTACAGGTAAAAGAGCTGATTACTTTGGGGCAATGCTCTGCAAAAAGCCCTTTTAAGGGCTGGTAAAAGAGCTGATTACTTGTAATTTAGTATAGGGTAGGGAATTTTATTATTTTGAGGGGCTTTTTTATTTTATTAGGGGGCTTAGATTAGGTGTAATTAGATTTATTTTTTGTAATTTAGTGTTTGTTTTTTTTGTACTATAGTTTAGTTTATTTAATTGTATTTTAGTTTAGATAATTGTAGTTAATTTATTTAATTAATTTATTGATAGTGTAGTGTTAGGTGTATTTGTAACTTAGGCTAGGATTTATTTTACAGGTAATTTTGTAATTATTTTAACTAGGTAGCTATTAAATAGTTATTAACTATTTAATAGCTATTGTACCTAGTTAAAATAAATACAAAGTTGCATGTAAAATAAATATAAATCCTAAAATAGCTACAATGTAACTATTAGTTATATTGTAGCTATATTAGGGTTTATTTTATCGGTAAGTATTTCATTTTAAATAGGATTAATTTATTTAATTTTAGTAATTTTATTTTGTTTTATTTAAATTATATTTAAGTTAGGGGGGTGTTAGGGTTAGACTTAGGTTTAGGGGTTAATAACTTTATTATATTAGCAGCGACGTTGGGGGCGGGAGATTAGGGGTTAATAATTGTAGGTAGGTCGCGGCAAGATTGGGGGGGCAGATTAGGGGTTAATAAAATGTATGATAGTGTTTGCGAGGCGGGAGTGCGGCGGTTTAGAGGTTAATACATTATTATAGTGGCGGCGATGTCCGGTCGGCAGATTAGGGGTTAATAAGTGTAGGTAGGTGGCGGGGACTTTGGGGGCGGAAGATTAGGGGTTAATAAATATAATATAGGTGTCGGCAATGTAAGGGGCAGCAGATTAGGGGTTCATAGCTATAATGTAGGTGGCGGCGGTGTCCGAAGCGGCAGATTAGGGGTTAATAATATTATGCAGGTGTCAGCGATAGCGGGGGCGGCAGATTAGAGGTTAATAAGTGTAAGGTTAGGGGTGTTTAGACTCGGGGTTCATGTTAGGGTGTTAGGTGTAGACTTAGAAAATGTTTCCCCATAGGCCTGCGTTAGGAGCTGAACGCTGCTTTTTTGCAGGTGTTAGGTTTTTTTCAAGCCAGCTCAGCCCCATTGTATCCTATGGGGAAATCGTGCACAAGCACGTTTTGCCAGCTTACCACTATCGTAAGCAACACTGGTATTACAGGTAGAAGTGGAGCTAAATTTTGCTCAACGCTCACTTTTCTGAGGCTAACGCAGCCATTCAGAAAACTTGTAATGCCAGCGTTGTTTAAAGTAAGCGCTGGAAAAAAAGGCTCGTTAGCCCCGCAAGTTTTTACCAACAAAACTTGTAATCTAGACGTAAGTTTTGTACAAGATAGTTGAGACCCTTCCCAATAAGGCAGCCTTCAACAGATTACTTTTTCTCCAATTTGGAATTTCAGAACTTTTTAATTCCTACAAAATACTTAAAGGGTGGTCTCTTCTTGAGAAACTTATTTATTTTTAACAGTTTCTTTCAACTCATTTTGATATTTTTCCTCAGCAGAGTGTCTGGTTTGTGTACCATTTCTTATCTTATTTCTATTAGGATAAGGTATTTTGTTTGAATCTTTCAGTTACAACTTTGTAATTCACTTTCTTTGCCCTATTTCATCAGGTTTGCCCCTAGCTTTGCTAATTCCTATATGGGATTTTTTGAGCTAACATATCTGGATCAATCTTTGGGGCGAGCCTGGTCTTCTGTGGCCTTTACATAGACAACTTTATTTTCATTTTTAAGGGTGATCATATATCTGCTATGTCCTTTTTAATACTAACTCTATGAGTTTATCCTTTTCAGAATGCTCATCCAGACTTATGTTGATGTTAAGAGGCTATAAGTTAAAACAGCTAAATGACATTAAAAAGGAGATTACAGACTTACAATTAGAGATGGATAAACGCATTGGTGAACCCCAATTTGAAAAGTTTGATTCTATTTTAAAGGGTATGGTAGAGGGGTAAAAGCCTGGTCATGGAGAACAAACACTCCAAATTTTTAAGGGACAGGTCTGATTATCAGACAAACTCATTCTACATTTGGAACCGCAAACAGTGTGGAGAATTTAGGCACAATCAATTCCCTGGCAACCAGAGAAAAGGCAATCGCAGAGGCCGCAGATAACATTTTCTAAAAGCGATACTGAATGCTCTTCGGATGAAGGAAATATGTCCTCTGCCCCTGCACCTTCCACCTCAGGGATATTGAAAAATAAGGTTATCCCTTCTGATGAGCCAGTAGTCAGACCTAAAGAGTTTCCCAGAGCCGAACAGGGGACACATTATCAATACAACAGGCCCCCACCCTCCCCAATATTCCACGTTCTGACATTGAACAGGTTTTTCCACAGGCCCAAGATAAGGTAGAAAGTGGGAAGCAAATACAGAATACCCAGGGGAGATACCAACTCAGAAGGAGTTGCGCCCAGACGAAATACAAATAGTAAAAAATAATGTAATTAATCTTTCTTCTGAAAGACTTTCAGTAGAGCAGTATGATATTCTGGCACTTGGTCTAGGCTTTTCCCCCATGACCAACTTTAATATATTTCAAACACTTTTAGATGTTAATCGTCTAATAAGGAATTTAACCTTACAAAAGCATTTGGAGGAATTTGTGACATAGTTTCATTACAGACCCTTGAAAATGAATCATGAATTACTTTGGGTACAGTGAACAGAGTCCAGTCTCTGAAAAGCAAGTCCAGATTTGATCCAATACAGAGCAGGGGTAGTGTGTTGGAAACTTTCCAACAGAGAATAGAAACTGATCTTGTCCAACTAGAGAATAGTGTACACCCAACCAGTAATAATGTCTCTATCAAACAGAAAAGGGCTCTGGTTGAACTACAGAATAATCATCAATTGGTTATACGCATGAACAAACGCCAATTACAAAATACAAATGATTATGTAGTTCTTGACAGAGACCCTACAAACAAGTACAGGTATGAACTTAGACAAATTTTGGATGATGGTAGAGAGCAGGGGTTCCTGGATGACCAGACTGTGGATTATCTGGATGTGAAATTTCCCAGGACCCTCTGGTTCCACCATCTTCATAAAACTCTGGTTAATGTTCAGGGAAGATTCACTCCCTATTGGAGCATCTCTCACAGTGGATTCTATCTTGCAACCGATGGTACTGTCGCTTGTCTCTAACATTAGGGACACAAAACATGTTATCAGCATGATCAAATACTTAGAATGGAGCTCTGACTACACTTGGTTCACAATGGATGCAGTGGGACTGTACTTATGCATTCCGCATGAGAAAGCTACTCAAGCAATCTCTTTTTTCCTTCATAGGTTTAGTGACTACACACAAGAATTTTAGGGCTTTGTTGTGAGGATTGTTCGCTTACTCCTTACTCACAACTTTTTCAAATTCGAGGGAGATTTCTATCTCCAGAGATGCGGCACGGCGATGGGGGCGAAGTACGCCCCATCATACGCCAACCTGTATTTAGGTTGGTGGGAGCTAGACCGCATATTTGTAGTTAGGAACCCCTTTAGTAGCAACATTAGGCTGTACAAAAGATACATTGATGATCTCCTGTTCGTGTGGACAGGAGATCACAATGACATACAGAAGTTTTTCAACTTTTTGAATTGCAATGACATGAACTTGCGTTTCACATTTGAGATGACTCCAATAGAAATTAATTTCTTGGATTTGACCCTGAAAGGGGAAAATGGAGAAAAGTATCTACAAATGTTTATCACAAGCCCATAACAGGGAATACTCTTTTGCACGGCAACAGTTGCCATCCTAAACAAATCAGATTTGCAAATGCGATGGGACAGTTCACAAGACTAAAAGGAACATTTAGAGTCCCTCGGACTTTGAAAGAGAGGCGAATGAACTCACGGTCAAACTTAGGGAGAGAAAGTATCCCAAATATGACATACTGAGAGACAGGGGCAGATTTCTCCTGTCAAACCTGTCTTCAAGACCGGAAAAGAGAGAGGCCTTTCTAGAATGTGTGAGGGATCTCTCCTCTCTAGGTGTTATCGTACCAGTACCCCAAGCAGAAAGGGGTCTAGGGTACTATACAAATCTTTTTGTGGTTCCAAAGGTCCGATTCTGGACCTAAAGTGTTTAAACAAATTTCTGGATGTTCCATTGTTCAAAATGGAAACAATCAGATCGATTCTGCCCCTAGTTCAAGAGGGGCAGTTCATTATGACAATAGACTTGAAGGATGCTTACCAATTCACAGGGACCACTTCAAGTTCCTAAGATTTGGACCAACACTTCCAGTTTGTGGCCCTTCCTTTCGGTCTGGCGACGGCCCCCTATAGTCTTCACAAAGGTTCTGAGGGTGCTACTTGCAGTGGCCAGATCCAGGGGCATTGCTGTGGCGCCCTATTTGAACAACATCCTAGTACAGGAGCCGTCGTTCAGCCTCGCAGAGGATCATTCGAGGGCTCTTCTTTTCTTGCTCCAATTTTACGGTTGGAAGATCAATTTAGGAAAGAGTTCCCTGGTTCTCAGCAACAGGGTGGAGTTCCTGGGCACGATAATAGACTCTATGTCCATGAAAATATTTTTCACAGATCAACGACGCAGGAAGATTGCATCCACCTGTCTTGCCCTTCAGTCCTCCTCAAGCCCTTCGATGGCTCAGTGTATGAAGATGATCGGGCTCATGGTCTCCAGCATAGATGTCATCCCCTTTGCCAGGTTCCATCTCAGACCTCTTCAATTGTGCATGTTGAGACAGTGGAATGGCGATTATTCAGATCTATCACAGCGGGTATCCATGGATGTTCGGACCAGGGACTCCCTCTCTTGGTGGATCCGTCCGGAGCATCTGGGGACATCCTTCTTGAGACCGTCCTGAGAGATTGTGATCGCGGATGCAAGTCTGGCAGGATGGGGAGCTCTTTGGGGTGCCAGGATGGCACAAGGAAAATGGACCCTGGAGGAGTCTCTCCTTCCGATAACTATTCTGGAACTTTGAGCGATTTACAGCTGGGGTCGTTCAGCTTCATCAGATTCCAGACCAACAACATTACCTCAGTGGCTTACATTAACCATCAGGGGGTATGAGGAGCTCCCTAGCAATGAGGGAGGTGTCTTGAATTTTGGAGTGGGTGGAGTGCCACAGCTGCTCACTTTCAGGGATCCATATCCAGGTGTGGACAACTGGGAAGTGTTTGCAGAGATTTGTCACAGATGGGGAAAGCCGGAGATAGATCTCATGTTGTCCAGACTCAATTGCAAGCTACCCCGATATGGGTCGAGATCGAGGGATCCCCAGGCAGAACTGATAGATGCCTTAGCAGTGCCTTGGGGTTTCAGCCTAGGTTACATTTTCCCACCGTTACCACTTCTACCTAGTGTAGTGGCACGCATCAAACAGGAGTGAGCTTCGGCCATCCTGATCCTGAATCCTCAGTGTGCAGCAGACGATCACATGAAGAGGACCTTTGTGTCGGATCAATGGACCTCCGCCTTGGACCTTTGCCTGGACCTCCGCCTCCCCGCATAAACCACTCCTTCAGCAACTGTGAGTACCTAAAGAGGGGTTAGTGTTAGGTTTTTTTAAGTTTTTTTTTGGTGGGTTTTGTTTTTAGATTATGGTTTGGGCTTGTCTTAAAAGAGCTGAATGCCCTTTTTAAAGCAAGAAAGAGCTGAATGCCCTTTTAAGGGCAATGCCAATATAAATGCCCTTTTCAGGGCAATGGGTAGATTAGTTTTTTTTTAGAGTTAGGTTTTTTGTTTTGGGGGGTTGGTTGGGTGGTGGGTTTGGGGGGTCTTTGTATTTGTTTACAGGGAAAAGAGCTGATTTATTTAGGTCAATGCCCTACAAAAGGCCCTTTTAAGGGCTGTTGGTCGTTTATTGTAGGCTAGGTTTGTTTGTTTTATTTTGGGGGGGCTTTTTTATTTTGATAGGGCTATTAGATTAGGTGTAATTGTTTTTATTTTGGATAATTTTGTTTGTTATATTTTGTAATTTAGTATTTTTTTATTTTTTGTAATTTAGTATTTTTTCATTTTTTGTAACTGTAGATTTAATTTTTTTAGTAGTGTTTTTTTTTAATGAGTAATTTAATTTATTTAATTGATAGTTATTTTAATTTTAGTCTAATAGTAATGTTAGTTTAATTTATAATTTAAACTTAGGTTTTTTTAATTTCACAGGTAAGTATTTATTTTAAGATAGGGATCTGGTAATTTTAATATAAAGTTAGGGGGTTGTTAGGTTTTAGGGGTTAATAGTTTAATTTAGTTTTTGGCGATGTGGGGGGCTGGCGGTTTATGGGGTTAATAGGTTTATTTAGTGGTAGTGATGTGGGAGGCCAGATGTATAGGGGTTAATAACTTTATTTAGTGGCGGCGATGTCGGGGAGCGGCGGAATAGGGGTTAATATATTTATTATAGTGTGGACAATGTTGGGGTGCGGGGGAATAGGGGTTAATAACTTTAGTATAGTGGCAACAATGACGGGGAGCAGCAGAATAGGGGTTAATAAATTTTATTAGTGGCGGCGGTGTCGGGAGTGGCAGATTAGGGGTTAAGAAGTTTAATATAGTATTTGCGATGCGGGAGAGCCTCTGGTTAGGGGTTAATAAATAGTTTATAGGTGTTAGTGTACTTTGTAACAGTTTAGTTATGAGTTTTGTGTAACAGTTTTGTTGCCTAAAACTCATAACTACTGGTCTCAGATTGTGGTACGGATCGTTTCGGTATAGGTTGGAACGCAAGTTTTTTAGCATAACCGCAAAACTCGTAATGGCAGCGCTATGGGAATCCTATGAAAAAACGTCATTTTTTTGAGTGCGGGACTGACGTTGCATTACAGACTAAAATTCTTGTGGTACATATACAAGAACGGTTGCGTTGCTGTTTTAACGCTGAAATTGCAATTTTTTCAGCGTTAAAACACGAACGCTAAACTCGTAATCTAGGTGACTGTCTTTAAGAAGTCTGAGTATCCATATTCAGATTTAATATTAATATATGTTTGATAGGAACATTCCAATGGCAGACTGAATGTCAAGTGGAGCATTAATTCAGCCATTCAAATGTCACAATACAGACCTTTGCCCAGCTCTACTACACACGTGTAAGATATTCCACTTAACCTTCACAGATTTTCTCTTATTGATGTAAATAATAGTCTGAGATATACACATTTTGCATCAGAAATAAATATAATGTAGGTTAATGTCTTTTTTTTGCAGCCTGGCGAGCAAATCCATGTCAGTCTGCCATTATCCCAGCAGGTGTCTAATGAGGGCAGAATGTCTATGTCTGAATCTGTGTCTGAGTTCTTTGATGCACAAGAAGTGCTTCTCTCAGCAAGCTCTTCAGAGAACGAGGTGAGTCTAATTGCAATTTGCAAGCATGTCATCTCTGAACATCTATTGTGTATCCACCTTAATTGCATGTTATACAAATAAGGGTATTTCCTTTCCCAAATGCCGCCTAATGACTGTTGTAGAAAATTAGTTAAAGTGCTGCTGGATTATTTCTCTTTATACAGTCAGTATGAAATCAATTGTAATGCTAATGGTGCTATAAAATATATGCGTAATTCATTTAATAGCATACATCATGCTTAGGTAAAACTATTTGCAAAGGCACAAATCTTCCTTCATATCAAATATTTAATTTAATTATCTGTAATTACCATAAGGATTTTAAACAAATATTCCACACTGGATCATCAAGTGTATGGGCATAAAAAACTTGCATTGCAGGGAGGGGACTTCTGCTTTTTGTGGTGCTGAAAGCAGAAGGCATTTATTCCTTTACAGCGAGATTACGAGTTTTGCGGTTACAGGGGTGCGGTGCTAACGAGCAGTTTCAGCTCACCGCTCACCTACGGACAACGCTGGTATTACGGAGGTTTTTCAACCCGGCGTTAGCCTCTAAAAAGTGAGCGGAGAGCAAAATTTAGCTCCACATCTCACCTCAATACCAGCGCTGCTTATGGTAGCGGTGAGCTGGCTAAACGTGCTTGTGCACGATTTCCACATAGGAATCAATGGGGCAGAATCTGCTGAAAAAAAACCTAAAACCTGCAAAAAAGCAGCATTCAGCTCCTAACGCAGCCCCATTTATTCCTATGGGGAAAGTAAATTTATGTCTACACCTAACACCCTAACATGAACCCCGAGTCAAAACAACCCTAATCGTACACTTATTAACCCCTAATCTGCCGCCCCCGACATCGCCGACACCTGCATTATATTATTTACCCCTAATCTGCCGCCCCAACGTCGCCGCCACCTACCTACACTTATTAACCCCTAATCTGCCACCCTCAACGTCGCCGCCACTATAATCAATATATTAACCCCTAAACATATGTCTAACCCTATCCCCCCCTAATTTAAATATAATTTAAAATAATCTAAATAAAATTACTACAATTAAATTAATTATTCCTATTTAAAACTAAATACTTACCTGTAAAATAAACCCTAAAATAGCTACAATATAACTAATAGTTACATTGTAGCTAGCTTAAAACTTATTTTTATTTTACAGGCAACTTTGTATTTATTTTAACTAGGTAGAATAGTTATTAAATAGTTATTAACTATTTACTAACTACCTAGATAAAATAAGTACAAATTTACCTGTAAAATAAACCCTAACCTAAATTACAATTGCACCTAACACTACACTATAATTCAAATAATTTCCTAAATTAACTACAATTAACTACAATTAAATTAAATAAACTAAAGTACAGAAAAAAACACTAAATTACAGAAAAAATAAAATAATTACAAGAATTTTAAACTAATTACACCTACTCTTATCCCGCTAATAAAATAAAAAAAAGCCCCCCAAAATAAAAAAAAGCCCTACCCTATACTAAGTTACAAATAGCCCTTAAAAGGGCCTTTTGCGGGGCATTGCCCCAAACTAATCAGCTCTTTTACCTGTAAAAAAAAATACAATACCCCCCCCAACATTACAACCAACCACCCACACACCCAACCCTACTCTAAATCCCACCCAATCCCCCCTTAATAAAACCTAACACTACCCCCTTGAAGATCACCCTACCTTGAGACGTCTTCACCCAACCGGGCAGAAGTGGTCCTCCAGAGGGACAGATGTCTTCATCCAGACGGCATCTTCTATCTTCATCCATCCGACAATCAGCCAATAGGATTGAGCTTGCATTCTATTGGCTGTTCCAATCAGTCAATAGAATGCAAGCTCAATCCTATTGGCTGATTGCATCAGCCAATAGGATTTTTCCTACCTTAATTCCGATTGGCTGATAGAATCCTATCAGCCAACCGGAATTCAAGGGATGCCATCTTGGATGATGTCATTTAAAGGAACCGTCATTCGTCGGGTAGTCGTCGGTCTGGATGGATGCTCCGCGTCGGATGTCTTCAAGATGGAGCCGCTCCTCGTCAGATGGATGAAGATAGAAGATTCCGCCTGGATGAAGACTTCTGCCCGTCTGGAGGTCCTCTTCTGCCCGAATCGGATGAAGACTTCTGCCCCTCTGGAGGACCACTTCTGCCCGGTTGGGTGAAGATGTCTCAAGGTAGGGTGATCTTCAAGGGGGTAGTATTAAGGGGGGATTGGGTGGGTTTTAGAGTAGGGTTGGGTGTGTGGGTGGTGGGTTGTAATGTTGGGGGGGTTTTGTATTTTTTTTTTTTACAGGTAAAAGAGCTGATTACTTTGGGGCAATGCCCCGCAAAAGGCCCTTTTAAGGGCTATTTGTAATTTAGTATAGGGTAGGGATTTTTTTATTTTCGGGGCTTTTTTATTTTATTAGGGGGATTAGAGTAGTTGTAATTAGTTTAAAATTCTTGTAATTTTATTTTTTTTCTGTAATTTAGTGGGGGGGGTTTTAACTTTAGTTTATTTAATTTAATTGTAGTTAATTGTAGTTAATTTAGGAAATTATTTTAATTATAGTGTAGTGTTAGGTGTAATTGTAATTTAGGTTAGGATTTATTTTACAGGTAAATTTGTCTTTATTTTAACTAGGTAGTTATTAAATAGTTATTAACTATTTAATAACTATTGTACCTAGTTAAAATAAATACAAAGTTGCTTGTAAAATAAAAATAAAACCTAAGCTAGCTACAATGTAACTATTAGTTATATTGTAGCTATCTTAAGGTTTATTTTATCTGTAAGTATTTAGTTTTAAATAGGAATAATGTATTTAATTGTAGTAATTGTATTTAGTTTTATTTAAATTATATTTAAGTTAGGGTTAGGGGTTAATACATTTAATAGAGTTGCGGCGACGTGGGCAGAAGATTAGGGGTTAATAAATGTAGGTGGTGTCGGCGATGTTAGGGGTTAATAAAATGTAACTAGTGTTTGCGAGGCGGGAGTGTGGCGGTTTAGGGGTTATTATAATTATTGAAGTGGCGGTGATGTCCGGTCGGCAGATTAGGGGTTAAAAAATTTATTTAAAGGGACACTGTACCCAAAAAATTTATTTCGTTATTCAGATTGAGCATGAAATTTTAAGCAAATTTCGAATTTACTCCTATAATCAAATTTTCTTCATTCTCTTGGTATCTTTATTTGAAATGCAAGAATGTAAGTTTAGATGCCGGCCCATTTTTGGTGAACAACCTGGGTTGTCCTTGCTGATTGGTGGATAAATTCATCCACCAATAAAAAAGTGCTGTCCAGAGTACTGAAACCAAAAAAAAAGCTTAGATGCCTTATTTTTCAAATAATGATAGCAAGAGAACGAAGAAAAATTGATAATAGGAGTAAATTAGAAAGTTGCTTAAAATTGCATGCTCTTTCTGAATTACAAAAGAAAAAATTTGGGTTCAGTGTCCCTTTAAGTGTTTGCAATGTGGGGGGGGGGCTCAGTTTAGGGGTTAATAGGTAGTTTATGGGTGTTAGTGTACTTTTTAGCACTTTAGTTAAGAGTTTTATGTTACGGCGTTAGCCCATAAAACTCTTAACTACTGACTTCTAAATGCGGTAGGAGTCTTGACAGGAGAGGGTGTACCGCTCACTTTTTCCAAGACTTGTAATACCGGCGTTAGGAAAATCCCATTGAAAAGATAGGATACGCAATTGACGTAAAGGGATTTGCGGTATGCTCGAGTCGCGGAAGAAAAGTGAGCGGGACACCTGTACCTGCCAGACTCGTAATACCAGCGTTAGGAAAAAAGCAGCGTTGGGGCCTCTCAACACTGCATTTTAAGGCTAACGCAAGACTCATAATCTAGCCGTTAATGTTTTCAAATGGTGCAAAAGGGATGTTTTGACAAACAGGTGCTTTTGAACAACCCTTACAGTTAACATCCTTTCAGATGTTAAACATTTTCAGAGACTCCTGAGCCTTCTAAAACTTCTACAGAATGGTGAAAATGTGGGTTATCCATTTTTGATATATGCAGGTTTCTATATCTTTAGTTTTATTTGTGATTATATTACCTTAATAATTTGGTATTCCTCTAGGCTATGGGGTTTTTTTCCCGGGTTTTTTTAGCTATGCATGGTTGGTTACAATGTTTAAGTTGCTAGAAACGTCTTGTTTGTGGTTTTGTTCACAGGTCAGCATGTGTAGGTCCTGTTTGGAAACCATTACATTTCTCAGGTGGACTTATTACCTTTATTTTATTTTATTTTTTACTTTTAAATGTCTACTTGTTTTTAATCTTTTAAATTTGTCTTTCTACATTCTTGCCGGTTCTAAAGGCAGCAGTAGAGTGTAATGCTCGTGGGATATTTCCCTATCAGACCAAACTTGCCCAGTAGTCTTCTTATCCTGGCATCAAGTGGAAGGATAAGGAAATATCCCAGAACAAAGTGAGTTTAAGAAATGAAGTAAGCAGTACTCACGGTAGACAGGGTAGTCCTTTATGGCAATAAGATTAAGGCAGAGAATGGTCAGAGACAGGAGGAGTTTGGCAGCAGAAAGGCAATCCATCAGTATAGCAGTTCAGGGGTAAACCAATAGAATGGTCAGGAACAGGCAGAGGTCAGCAACAAAAGGTAATCCAGCAGTTTAGCAGTTCAGGGGTAAACCAATAGAATGGTCAGACAGCCAGAGTTCAGCAATGATAAGGCAATCCAGCAATTCAAGGGTTAAACAGGCAGAGTAGTCAGACAGGCAGATTTCAATAACGATAAGGCAATCCAGCAATTCAAGTAATAAAGTACCTAGGAGCACACACAGTAACACCTATACTTGGGCAATGAATGCAGGAAAGGGGTACATACATAGGGGTGGATTCGCACCAGGGAGGGCACTCAGCTGCAATCAGGACCGGCATCAGAGTAACTTGATGTGCGGCAATGACGTCATCGCCGCTTACCAGAAGCAACTGCCGCATCCAAGGCAAAACGGAGCGGCGTGACATAGCCCCCCACTCAAGGGTTCCCTCCGGCAACCAGAGTTGGCTTTGAAGGGTAAGCAGCATGGAACTTGGAGACCAGAGATGGAGCATGCACATTTCGGTCTGTATAAGGTATTGGAGCTGCCTGCACCTGATTCTGGAATCCAGGATTTTGGCAATCTCATACTCCGGTTCGCCATGAATTAGGCGTGGAGGAGGAGGACGTCTTCATCAAGTGTACCTGTTTGTGATGTAGGGTTTGAGCAAGGAGATGTGAAAGACTGAGTGAATATGCAAGGACTTAGGCAAGGCCACTCTGTAGGCAACAGGAGAAAGTATTTTGAGGATTTTATAAGGACCAATATACCTAGGTCCTAATTTGTGACAGGGTTGATGTAAGTGGATATGTCTGGTAGAGACCCAGACACGGTCACCTGCAGAAAAGGCACGAATATTAGCTCGATGATGATCGGCAAACCTCTTGTATCTGGATATGGTTGACAGTAGCTGAGAGCGTATTCGTTGCCAATGGGTAGTGAGGTCAGTGAAGCAGTGTTCTGCAGCAGGGACTCCTGTGGATTGAGCAGAAAGAGGAAAGACACAAGGTTGATAACCAGCTGCAGCCTGGAAGGGAGAGCATCGTAGAGTAGAATGACAATGAGTTCCTTGCCAGCTCAGCTAGGGGTAACAACCCAGACCAATTAGTATGCTGAGAATTGACATATGCTCTGAGATAAGCTTCAAGATCCTGATTGGTTTTCTCCGTCTGCCCGTTAGTCTGGGGGTGATAACCAGAGGACAAAGTGGTTCTGAGCAATTTGCAAAAGCTTCTCCAGAAAGTATAAATTAATTAAGGTCCTCTGTCAGAGACAATATTTACGGGTAGACCACGTAGCCGTACCATGTATAACAGAAAAAGAGTAGACAAGTCTTGGGCTGTAGGTAACTTAGGTAAAGGTACAAAATGAGCAAGTCTGGAGAACCGATCCACCACCACCCATATGACTGTATGATGGTTAGAAGGAGGGAGGTCTACAACAAACACCATGGCTATGTGTGTCCATGGTTGTTTAGGTATGGACAATGGTTGAAAGAGGCCATGAGGTAGGGAACGAGAAATCTTATTAACAACACAAGTCTGACAAGCTTTGACATAATCCAGAGAGTCTGACTTCATGGTAGGCCACCACACGTGTTGGGAAAAGAGTGTAATGGTTTTTGACAAAACAGGATGACCTGACAGCTTGCCGTCATGAGCCCACAATAGCATGGGAGAGCGAAGGTTTGGAGGAACATAAAGGATCTCAGAAGCCACAGGGGCTTCAGAAAGTTTTCTTGACTGGGCTCGTTGCAGTCTTTGACGAAGAGAGGTGTTAAGCTGAGCAACCACACAGGAGGGAGGTATGATGTGTTCGATAGGAGCTTCAGAGAAGTCACTAGACTGAGGAAATTGACGGGAAATGGCATCAGCCTTTTTATTCTTGGTCCCAGGAAGGTAAGAGACTATAAAGTTAAAACGGAAAAAGAATAGGTCTCACCTGGCCTGTCGAGGATTGAGTCAATGAGCAGTCTGTAGGTACTTGTGGTCAGTGAGAATCTGAATGGGTTGGCAGTCCCTTCTAGCCAATGACGCCATTCAGTCAGGGTAATTCTAATGGCTAAGAGTTCACAATTACCCACATCGTAATTCCTTTCAGCAGGAGTGAACCATTTGGAGAAAAAGGCTACAGGGTGCAATTTAGAGGTTCAAGGGTCCCTTTGGGTTAAGACTGCACCATCTCCTATCTCGGAGGCATCAACCTCTAAAGTGAAGTGCAGGTCACCTTTTTCAGATGAGAGAAAGCATCCACAGCTACGGGAGGCCATTTCTTGCAGTCTATGTCCCGTTTAGTCAGCTCCATGAGTAGAGCAACGATTTGGAAGTTCTGTATAAACTTGCGCTAATAGTTGGAGAACTCCAAGAATCTCTGTAGTTCTTTTAATGAGGTGGGTTGAGGCCATTTCAGAACTGAGGTTAGCTTTTTAGGATCCATGGCAAAACCTTCCTTCGAGATGACATAGCCACAGAACTGGATCTGAACTTGATCAAACTCACATTTCTCCAGTTTGGCCACCAGAGAATGGTTTCTGAGGCAAATAAGTACCTGTTTTACATGCTCATGATGCTCCTCAAAGGTGGAGGAGAATATGAGGATGTCATCCAAATAGACGATGACTGTGTGATTAAGGAGGTCATGGAAGACATCATTGACAGCAGGGGCATTACACAGCCCAAAAGGCATTATGAGGTATTCGTAATGCCCCGATCTCGTGTTGAAGTCAGTCTTCTATTCATGTCCTGGGAAGATACGAATGAGATTGTACACCCCCACGTAGGTCCAACTTTGTAAAGTAGCAAGCATTTTGGAGCTCATCATATAGTTCAGTGATCAAAGGAATAGGATAATGATTCTTGATAGTAATGTTGTTTAGGGCTCTGTAGTCGATATAGGGTCTGAGACCCACCATCCTTTTTACAGACAAAAAGAAGCCAGCCCCGGCAGGAGAGGAGGAAGGGTGAATAAAGCCTTTAGCTAGGTTTTCTTGGATATATTCCTCCATGGCCTTGGTTTCAGCTTTGGAGAGCAGATAAGTCCTCCCTTTAGAAAGTGGGGCTCCAGGAAATAGGTACATTTTGCAGTCGTAAGGACAGTGAGGTGGCAGCACATCAGCTGCTTTCTTTTAAAAAACATCTGTAAATTCTGCATATACTGAGGGAAGATAAGAAGGGGTCTGAAGGCTGGCTATAGGGATGTAATGCAGAGGAGTAACCTTAGCCAGGTAGGAGGGAAAACAGGATTTACCCCAGGAGGCCTGGGGATTGTGTTTACGTAGCCAAGGAAGACCAAGAATAACTGGTTGAACAGGAAAATGAATGATATTGAACTGACTCCTACAGTCATGGTTAGGGGTGCTGATTCGAAATGGATTAAACCTGATCCAAGGGGAGTGTCATCCAGAGTGGTTGTTTTAAGATATTGTTTTTTTCTGAAGAAGAGGCAACCCTGCGTGAATCATGAAACGGTGATCCAGAAAATTTCCAGCTGCCCCTGAATCAATAAAGGCTTGAGCGTAGACAGAATTCTGAAGAAAGGTAAGGGTAACAGGTACCAGGATCCGAGAACAGTGTAGGGAATTAGTAGTGGCCACGCTAAGAGGTACCCCACTTTTATCCTCTAAGTGTTGGCTTTTCCCAGCAGTATATCACAGTTCTTGAGTTGGTGTGAATTAGAACCACAATAGAAACATAGTCTCAATCTCCTTCTTCTCTGTCTTTCAGATTCAGATGGCTTAAGGGAAGAGAGATCCATGGGTTCCTCTGAAGGGGTAGAGGATATTCTAGAGACTGGAAGAGCAGGAGCACGAGAGGGAAGAATTCTGCGTGCTCTCTCTCTCTCTCTCAGCTTGTCTCTCCTGAAAGCGAGAATCCAGACTGATACAAAGTGCTATGGATTCATCCAAGGAAGACGGAACGTCACGATAAGTGAGCTCGTCCTTGATACGCTCATTCAGGCCTCTCCTGAAGGCCGCTTTGAGAGCACTTCCATCCCAACTGGTCTCACGTGCCAAGGTGCAAAACTCGATGGCATATTGTGCTACAGATCTATTGCTCTGGCAGAGATCCAAGAGAGAGTACTCTGCAGCAGAAGTGCGGCCGGAGGTACCAAATACAGAAGATAATGCAGAAATGAAGGCATCAGCATTGTTCAGGAGTTGAGCGCTCTGTTCCAAAAGGGGAGAGACCCAGGCTAGGGCCTTGTCTTTCAATAAAGAAATGATAAAAGTGACCTTTGACTGATGAGACTGGAAGGTGTGAGGATCATTGCAGAAGTGTAGCCTGCACTGGTTGAGAAAACCTCTACAGTCCGTAGTACTATCATACTTGTCAGGCAGCGGTATCCGGGGTATACTTCCAGAAACCGAGGGGGAAGTTGCAGCACTAGCAGCAGGGACTGGCTGTGTAACAACAGAAGTAGCATTTTCTCTGCAATCAGTGAGGAGAGCAGAATCCACATTCTGCAAGTGTATGGTGTGGGTTCCCAGGGTCTGTCCCTGAAGAGAGACTGCTCTTACTATCTCATTTGGGTTCATGGCCCAAGTATAATTTAATGCTCGTGGGATATTTCCCTATGAGACCTAACTTGGCCAGTAGTCTTCTTAACCCAGCGTCAAGTGGAAGGATAAGGAAATATCCCAGAACAAAGTGAGTTTAAGAAATTAGGTAAGCAGTACTCACGGTAGACAGGTTAGTCCTTCACTGCAATAAGATTAAGGCAGAGAATGGTCAGAGACAGGCAGAGTTTCGGCAACAGAAAGGCAATCCAGCAGTATAGCAGTTCAGGGGTAAACCGATAGAATGGTCAGGAACAGGCAGAGGTCAGCAACAAAAGGTAATCCAGCAGTTTAGCAGTTCAGGGGTAAACCAATAGAATGGTCAGACATGCAGAGTTCAGTAATGATAAGGCAATCCAGCAATTCAAGGGTTAAACAGGCAGAGTGGTCAGACAGGCAGAGTTCAGCAATAATAAGGCAATTCAAGGGTTAAACAGGCAGTGTGGTCAGACAGGCAGAGTTCAGCAATGATAAGGCAATCCAGCAATTCAAGGGTTAAACAGGCAGAGTGGTCAGACAGGCAAAGTTCAGCAATGATAAGGCAATCCAGCAATTCAAGGGTTAAACAGGCAGAGTGGTCAGACAGGCAAAGTTCAGCAATGATAAGGCAATCCAGCAATTCAAGGGTTAAACAGGCAGAGTGGTCAGACAGGCAAAGTTCAGCGATGATAAGGCAATCCAGCAATTCAAGGGTTAAACAGGCAGAGTAGTCAGACAGGCAGATTTCAATAACGATAGGACAATTTATTAAAAGACCTTACAGGGTCTAAAACTATTTAAAAGGCAGCTACAATTAAAACTTTTCTGTACAAACTGCAACATAGTCTCAGCTGTTAATTCGATTGGCCATTTCATCAAACAGTTTAACAACGATGGACCAATAAAATCTATATATAACAAAATCCATGGATTAAATCCATGTGCTTGTTTCTTTATTTATGTCTAATTGGATCAAATTAAAAAAATATAATAAGTAAACAAAAGCGGAAAAAAGATGGTTATGTATCAGACTTGTATAATTATTAAGTTTTAGGAGATATCTAATATCTATCTTGTAAAATACACATACTACTAACAGATATCTAAACTCTTCTATTGAGGGCTATTTGCAAATATTTAAGACATATGAAACCTATTCTCTCCATACCAATGAGTTAACGGGATGAACTTACAGCTTATTGTATACAAGATGATGTAGTAGTTTTAATATTGCAGCTACATGTTTACTTATAAATAAGTATTCATAATGATTGTGGCTGAGTAAAGCATATTCTCTCACAACAATAAATGAGCACCCACTATAATAAGTTGCCAGTAGAATCCAGTATTAAATCAAGATAAAACACAATCGGCTAGATTACGAGTTTGGCGTTAGAAGCTGTGTGGTGCTAACGAGCAGTTTATGCTCACCGCTCACTTACAGACAGAGCTGGTATTACGGGTTTCTCCAAACCCGGTGTTAACCCCAAAAAAGTGATCGTAGAGCAAAATTTTGCTCCACATCTCACCTCAATACCAGCACTGCTTACGTTAGCGGTAAGCTGGCTGAGCGCGCTCGTGCACGATTTCCCCATAGGAATCAATGGGGGAGAGCCGGCTGAAAAAAAAACCTAACACCTGCAAAAAAGTAGCGTTTAGCTCCTAACACAGCTCCATTGATTCCTATGGGGAAAATACATTTATGTCTACACCTAACACTCTAACATGAACCCCGAGTCTAAACACCCCTAATCTTATACTTATTAACCCCTAATCTGCTGCCCCCAACATCGCCGACACCTACATTATATTTATTAACCACTAATCTGCCGCCCCCAATGTCGCCGCAACCTACCTACACTTCTTAACCCCTAATCTGCCGCCCCCAACGTCGCCGCCACTATATTAAAGTTATTAACCCCTAATCCTAAATCTAACCATAACACCCCCTAACTTAAATATAATTTAAATAAATCTAAATAAAAATAACTATCATTAACTAAATTATTACTATTTAAAACTAAATACTAAACTATAAATTAAACCCTAAGCTAGCTACAATATAACTAATAGTTACATTGTAGCTAGCTTAGGGTTTATTTTTGTTTTACAGGCAAGTTTGTATTTATTTTAACTAGGCACAATAGTTATTAAATAGTTCTTAACTATTTAATAACTACCTAGCTAAAATAAAGACAAAAGTACCTGTAAAATAAAACCTAACCTAAGTTACAATTACAACACTACCACTATAATTAAATTAATTCCCTAAATTAAATAAAATGATCTAAAGTACAAAAAAAACCCACTAAATTACAGAAAATAATAAAAAATTACAAGATTTTTAAACTAATTACACCTAATCTAATCCCCCTAACAAAATCAAAAAGCCCCCCCAAAATAAAAAAGCACTACCCTACACTAAATTACAAGTAGCCCTTAAAAGTGCCTTTTGCGGGGCATTGCCCCAAAGTAATCAGCTCTTTTACCTGTAAAGAAATTACAAATCCCCCCCCTCAACATTAAAACCCACCACCCACACAGCCAACCCTATTCTAAAACCCACCCAATCCCCCCTTAAAAAAACCTAACACTAACCCCCTGAAGATCGACCTACCGGGAGACATCTTCATCCAACCGGGCAGAAGTGGTCATCCAGACGGGCAGAAGTCTTCATCCAAGCCAGGCAGAAGTGGTCCTCCAGACGGGCAGAAGTCTTCATCCAGACTTCGCGGAGCGGGTCCATCTTCAAGACATCCGACGCGGAGCATCCTCTTCTTCCGACAGCTACGACTGAATGAAGGTACCTTTAAGTGACGTCATCCAAGATGGCATCCCTTCAATTCCGATTGGCTGATAGAATTCTATCAGCCAATCGGAATTAAGGTAGAAAAAATCCTATTGGCTGATTGGATCAGCTAATAGGATTGACCTGGCATTCTATTGGCTGTTCGAATCAGCCAATAGAATACAAGCTCAATAGGATTTTTTAGACCTTAATTCTAGAATTCTATCAGCCAATCGGAATTGAAGGGACGCCATCTTGGATGACGTCATTTAAAGGAACCTTCATTCAGTCATAGCTGTCGGAAGAAGAGGATGCTCCGCGTCAGATGTATTGAAGATGGACCCGCTCCGCGCCAGATGGATGAAGATAGAAGATGCCGTCTGGATGAAGACTTCTGCCCGTCTGGAGGACCACTTCTGCCCGGCTTGGATGAAGACTTCTGTCCGTCTGGAGGACCACTTCTGCCCGGTTGGATGAAGACGTCTCCCGGTAGGTCGATCTTCAGGGGGTTAGTGTTAGGTTTCTTTAAGGGGGGATTGGGTGGGTTTTAGAGTAGGGTTGGTTGTGTGGGTGGTGGGTTTTAATGTGGGGGGGGATTTGTAATTTTTTTTACAGGTAAAAGAGCTGATTACTTTGGGGCAATGCCCCGCAAAAGGCCCTTTTAAGGGCTTTAGTGTAGGGTAGAGCTTTTTTATTTTGGGGGGGGCTTTTTTTATTTTGTTAGGGGGATTAGATTAGGTGTAATTAGTTTAAAAATCTTGTAATTTTTTTATTATTTTCTGTAATTTAGTGTTTGTTTGTTTTTGTACTTTAGATAATTTAATTTAATTTAGGGAATTAATTTAATTATAGTGGTAGTGTAAGGTGTAATTGTAACTTAGGTTAGGTTTTATTTTACAGGTACTTTTGTCTTTATTTTAGCTAGGTAGTTATTAAATAGTTAATAACTATTTAATAACTATTCTACCTAGTTAAAATAAATACAAACTTGCCTGTAAAATAAAAATAAACCCTAAGCTAGCTACAATGTAACTATTAGTTATATTGTAGCTATCTTAGGGTTTATTTTATAGGTATTTAGTTTTAAATAGGAATAATTTAGTTAATGATAGTTATTTTATTTATATTTATTTATATAATTTATTTAAATTATATTTAAGTTAGGGGGGGTAGGGTTAGGGTTAGACTTAGATTTAGGGGTTAATAACTTTAATATAGTGGCGGTGACGTTGGGGGTGGCAGATTAGGGGTTAATAAATGTAGGTAGGTGTCGGCGATGTTAGGGACGGCAGATTAGAGGTTAATAAAATTTAACTAGTGTTTGCGAGGCGGGAGTGCAGCGGTTTAGGGGTTAATATATTTATTATAGTGGCAGCAGATTAGGGGTTAAACTGTTTTTTTAAGTGTTTGCGATGTGGGGGGCCTCAGTTTAGGGGTTAATAGGTAGTTTATGGTGTTAGTGTACTTTTTAGCACTTTAGTTAAGAGTTTTATGCTACGGCGTTGTAGTGTAAAACTCTTAGCTACTGACTTTAAAATGTGGTACCAGGCTTGACAGGAGAGGGTCTACCGCTCACTTTTTGGCAGACTCGTAATACCGGAGCTATGCAAGTCCCATTGAAAAAATAGGATATGCAATTGACGTAAGTGGATTTGCGGTATTTCCGAGTCTGGACAAAAATGTGAGTGGTACACCTGTAACTTGAAGACTCGTAATACCAGCGGGCGTTAAAAAGCAGCGTTGGGACCGGCCAACGCTGCTTTTTAAGCCTAACGCCAAACTCGTAATCTAGCCGAATATAAACATATTACATTTTATACATGTAATAACATTCACCTAGATTAGGAGTTTTGCACTAAACAGGGTTCAAAACTAACGCTAAAAAAGGTGCGTTATTGCACCCTCCATAGCACTGCCATTACGAGTTACTGAAAAGCCTACTTGTGTTTGCGATAAGGTGGCATTAAACTCCATACCACAGAAAAGTCAAGGGCTGCTTTGAAGAATCAAATCAGCCAATAGGAATAGAAGACGCCCCCGCAATGGATGAAGATGTCGCTGCCTGGTTGAAGACTTCTCGCCGCCTGGATGTCCAGACTTCAGCAACTGTGAGTAGATATTCTGAGGTTAGTGTTATGTTTTTTTTGTTTTTTTTAGGCTAGATTTGGAGTTTTGTCGGTAACGACCCGAAAAACTAACGCCGGCTTTTTTCTGGCCGCACCATAAAAATAACTCTGGTATTGAGAGTCCACATAAAGGCTGCGTTAGGCTCCAAAAAAGGAGCGTAGAGCATTTTTAACGCAGCTTCAACTCTCGATACCAGAGTTGCTTACGCAAGCGGCCAGCCTCAAAAACGTGCTCGTGCACGATTCTCCCATAGGAAACAATGGGGCTGTTTTTTAGCTGAAAAAAAACCTAACACCTGCAAAAAAGCCGCGTTCAGCTTCTAAAGCAGCCCCATTGTTTGCTATGCGGAAACACTTCCTACGTCTGCACCTAACACTCTAACCGAGTCTAAACACCCCTAACCTTACACTTATTAACCCCTAATCTGCCGCCCCCGCTATCGCTGACCCCTGCATATTATTATTAACCCCTAATCTGCCGCTCCGTAAACCGCCGCTACTTACATTATCCCTATGTACCCCTAATCTGCTGCCCTAACATCGCCGACCCCTATATTATATTTATTAACCCCTAATTTGCCCCCCACAACGTCGCCTCCACCTGCCTACACTTATTAACCCCAAATCTGCCGACCGGACCTGAGCGCTACTATAATAAAGTTATTAACCCCTAATCTGCCCTCCCTAACATCGCCGACACCTAACTTCAATTATTAACCCCTAATCTGCCGACTGGAGCTCACCGCTATTCTAATAAATGTATTAACCCCTAAAGCTAAGTCTAACCCTAACACTAACACCCCCCTAAGTTAAATATAATTTACATCTAACGAAATTAATTAACTCTTATTAAATAAATTATTCCTATTTAAAGATAAATACTTACCTGTAAAATAAATCCTAATATAGCTACAATATAAATTATAATTATATTATAGCTATTTTAGGATTAATATTTATTTTACAGGTAACTTTGTATTTATTTTAACCAGGTACAATAGCTATTAAATAGTTAAGAACTATTTAATAGCTAAAATAGTTAAAATAATTACAAAATTACCTGTAAAAGAAATCCTAACCTAAGTTACAATTAAACCTAACACTACACTATCAATAAATTAATTAAATAAACTACCTACAATTACCTACAATTAACCTAACACTACACTATCAATAAATTAATTAAATACAATTCCTACAAATAACAACAATTAAATAAAGTAGCTAAAGTACAAAAAATAAAAAAGAACTAAGTTACAAAAAATAAAATTTTTTTTACAAACATAAGAAAAATATTACAACAATTTTAAACTAATTACACCTACTCTAAGCCCCCTAATAAAATAACAAAGCCCCCCAAAATAAAAAAATGCCCTACCCTATTCTAAATAACTAAAGTTCAAAGCTCTTTTACCTTACCAGCCCTGAACAGGGCCCTTTGCGGGGCATGCCCCAAGAAGTTCAGCTCTTTTGCCTGTAAAAAAAAACATACAATACCCCCCCCAACATTACAACCCACCACCCACATACCCCTAATCTAACCCAAACCCCCCTTAAATAAACCTAACACTAAGCCCCTGAAGATCTTCCTACCTTGTCTTCACCTCACCGGGTTCAACGATCTGTCCAGAAGAGCTCCTCCGATGTCCTGATCCAAGCCCAAGCGGGGGGCTGAAGAGGTCCATGATCCGGCTGAAGTCTTCATCCAAGCGGGAGCTGAAGAGGTCCATGATCCGGATGAAGTCTTCATCCAAGCGGGAGCTGAAGAGGTCCATGATCCGGATGAAGTCTTCTATCAACGGCATCTTCAATCTTCTTTCTTCCGGATCCATCTTGCAGACCTCCGACACGGAACATCCTCTTCTCCCGACGCCTACTAGCCGAATGACGGTTCCTTTAAGGGACGTCATCCAAGATGGCGTCCCTCGAATTCCTATTGGCTGATAGGATTCTATCAGCCAATCGGAATTAAGGTAGGAATATTCTGATTGGCTGATGGAATCAGCCAATCAGAATCAAGTTCAATCCGATTGGCTGATCCAATCAGCCAATCAGATTGAGCTCGCATTCTATTGGCTGATCGGAACAGCCAATAGAATGCAAGCTCAATCTGATTGGCTGATTGGATCAGCCAATCGGATTGAACTTGATTCTGATTGGCTGATTCCATCAGCCAATCAGAATATTCCTACCTTAATTCCGATTGGCTGATATAATCCTATCAGCCAATCGGAATTCGAGGGACGCCATCTTGGATGACGTCCCTTAAAGGAACCGTCATTCGGTTGGGTATTGTATGTTTTTTTTTACAGGCAAAAGAGCTGAACTTCTTGGGGCATGCCCCGCAAAGGGCCCTGTTCAGGGCTGGTAAGGTAAAAGAGCTTTGAACTTTAGTTATTTAGAATAGGGTAGGGCATTTTTTTATTTTGGGGGTCTTTGTTATTTTATTAGGGGGCTTAGAGTAGGTGTAATTAGTTTAAAATTGTTGTAATATTTTTCTTATGTTTGTAAATATTTTTTTATTTTTTGTAACTTAGTTCTTTTTTATTTTTTGTACTTTAGCTAGTTTATTTAATTGTTGTTATTTGTAGGAATTGTATTTAATTAATTTATTGATAGTGTAGTGTTAGGTTAATTGTAGGTAGTTTATTTAATTCATTTATTGATAGTGTAGTGTTAGGTTTAATTGTAACTTAGGTTAGGATTTCTTTTACAGGTAAATTTGTAATTATTTTAACTATTTTAGCTATTAAATAGTTCTTAACTATTTAATAGCTATTGTACCTGGTTAAAATAAATACAAAGTTACCTGTAAAATAAATATTAATCCTAAAATAGCTATAATATAATTATAATTTATATTGTAGCTATATTAGGATTCATTTTACAGGTAAGTATTTATCTTTAAATAGGAATAATTTATTTAATAAGAGTTAATTAATTTCGTTAGATTAAAATTATATTTAACTTAGGGGGGTGTTAGTGTTAGGGTTAGACTTAGCTTTAGGGGTTAATACATTTATTAGAATAGCGGTGAGGTCCGGTCGGCAGATTAGGGGTTAATAATTTAGGTAGGTGGAGGCGACGTTGTGGGGGGCAGGTTAGGGGTTAATAAATATAATACAGGGTCGGCGGTGTTAGGGGCAGCAGATTAGGGGTACATAAGGATAACGTAGGTGGCGGTCGGCAGATTAGGGGTTAAAAAAAATTATTTGAGTGTCGGCGATGTGGGGGGGACCTCGGTTTAGGGGTACATAGGTAGTTTATGGGTGTTAGTGTACTTTAGAGCACATTAGTTAAGAGCTTTATAAACCGGCGTTAGCCCAGAAAGCTCTTAACTACTGACTTTTTTCCTGCGGCTGGAGTTTTGTCGTTAGATGTCTAACGCTCACTTCAAACACGACTCTAAATACCGGAGTTAGAAAGATCCCATTGAAAAGATAGGATACGCAATTTACGTAAGGGGATCTGCGGTATGGAAAAGTCGCGGCTGAAAAGTGAGTGTTAGACCCTATTTTGAGTGACTCCAAATACCGGCGGTAGCCTAAAACCAGCGTTAGGAGCCTCTAACGCTGGTTTTCACGGCTAACGCCAAACTCCAAATCTAGGCCTTTGTTTTTTCAGATTAGGGTTTGGGCTTTTGAAAAAAAGCTAAATGCCCTTTTAAGGGCAATGAAAGAGAGCTGAATGCCCTTTTTTGGGCAATGCTCATACAAATGCCCCTTTAGGGGCAATGGGTAGCTTAGTTTTTTTTTTAAAGTTAGTTTTTTTTATTTTGGGGGGTTGGTTAGGTGATGGGTTTTACTGTTGGGGGACTTTGTATTTTTTTTACAGGTAAAAGAGCTGTTTAACTTAGAGCAATGCCCTACAAAAGGCCCTTTTAAGGGCTATTGGTAGTTTATTGTAGTGTAGGGGGTGTTTTTATTTGGGGGGGCTTTTTTTATTTTTATAGGGCTATTAGATTAGGTGTAATTGATTTTATTTTTTTAATTTTGTTTATTATTTCTCCAACATAGGTGTGTCCGGTCCACGGCGTCATCCTTACTTGTGGGATATTCTCCTCCCCAACAGGAAATGGCAAAGAGCCCAGCAAAGCTGGTCACATGATCCCTCCTAGGCTCCGCCTACCCCAGTCATTCTCTTTGCCGTTGTACAGGCAACATCTCCACGGAGATGGCTTAGAGTTTTTTAGTGTTTAACTGTAGTTTTTATTATTCAATCAAGAGTTTGTTATTTTGAAATAGTGCTGGTATGTACTATTTACTCAGAAACAGAAAAGAGATGAAGATTTCTGTTTGTATGAGGAAAATGATTTTAGCAACCGTAACTAAAATCCATGGCTGTTCCACACAGGACTGTTGAGAGCTACTAACTTCAGTTGGGGGAACAGTATGCAGTCTCTTGCTGCTTGAGGTATGACACATTCTAACAAGACGATGTAATGCTGGAAGCTGTCATTTTCCCTATGGGATCCGGTAAGCCATGTTTATTACGATCATAAATAAGGGCTTCACAAGGGCTTATTAAGACTGTAGACTTTTCTGGGCTAAATCGATTCATTATTAACACATATTTAGCCTTGAGGAATCATTTTATCTGGGTATTTTGATATAAGAATATCGGCAGGCACTGTATTAGACACCTTATTACTTAGGGACTTTCCCAAAGCATAAGCAGAGCCTCATTTTCGCGCCGGTGTGGCGCACTTGTTTTTGAGAGGCATGGCATGCAGTCGCATGTGTGAGGAGCTCTGATACTTAGAAAAGACTTTCTGAAGGCATCATTTGGGTGTTCCCGCCGTTCCCTCTCATCCCCAGGCTGGTAGCCAGGATCAATCAGGAGAGGGCGTCAGTGATCTTGATAGCTCCTGCGTGGCCACGCAGGACTTGGTATGCAGATCTGGTGAATATGTCATCGGCTCCACCTTGGAAGCTACCTTTGAGACGAGACCTTCTTGTTCAGGGTCCGTTCGAACATCCGAACCTGGTTTCACTCCAGCTGACTGCTTGGAGATTGAACGCTTGATCTTATCGAAGCGAGGGTTCTCAGATTCTGTTATCGATACTCTTGTTCAGGCCAGAAAGCCTGTAACTAGAAAGATTTACCACAAAATTTGGAAAAAATATATCTGTTGGTGTGAATCTAAAGGATTCCCTTGGGACAAGGTTAAGATTCCTAAGATTCTATCCTTCCTTCAAGAAGGATTGGAAAAAGGATTATCTGCAAGTTCCCTGAAGGGACAGATTTCTGCCTTGTCTGTGTTACTTCACAAAAAGCTGGCAGCTGTGCCAGATGTTCAAGCCTTTGTTCAGGCTCTGGTTAGAATTAAGCCTGTTTACAAACCTTTGACTCCTCCTTGGAGTCTCAATTTAGTTCTTTCAGTTCTTCAGGGGGTTCCGTTTGAACCCTTACATTCCGTTGATATTAAGTTATTATCTTGGAAAGTTTTGTTTTTAGTTGCAATCTCTTCTGCTAGAAGAGTTTCAGAATTATCTGCTCTGCAGTGTTCTCCTCCTTATCTGGTGTTCCATGCAGATAAGGTGGTTTTACGTACTAAACCTGGTTTTCTTCCAAAAGTTGTTTCTAACAAAAACATTAACCAGGAGATTATCGTACCTTCTCTGTGTCCGAAACCAGTTTCAAAGAAGGAACGTTTGTTGCACAATTTGGATGTTGTTCGCGCTCTAAAATTCTATTTAGATGCTACAAAGGATTTTAGACAAACATCTTCCTTGTTTGTTGTTTATTCTGGTAAAAGGAGAGGTCAAAAAGCAACTTCTACCTCTCTCTCTTTTTGGATTAAAAGCATCATCAGATTGGCTTACGAGACTGCCGGACGGCAGCCTCCCGAAAGAATCACAGCTCATTCCACTAGGGCTGTGGCTTCCACATGGGCCTTCAAGAACGAGGCTTCTGTTGATCAGATATGTAGGGCAGCGACTTGGTCTTCACTGCACACTTTTACCAAATTTTACAAGTTTGATACTTTTGCTTCTTCTGAGGCTATTTTTGGGAGAAAGGTTTTGCAAGCCGTGGTGCCTTCCATTTAGGTGACCTGATTTGCTCCCTCCCTTCATCCGTGTCCTAAAGCTTTGGTATTGGTTCCCACAAGTAAGGATGACGCCGTGGACCGGACACACCTATGTTGGAGAAAACAGAATTTATGTTTACCTGATAAATTACTTTCTCCAACGGTGTGTCCGGTCCACGGCCCGCCCTGGTTTTTTTAATCAGGTCTGATAATTTATTTTCTTTAACTACAGTCACCACGGTACCATATGGTTTCTCCTATGCAAATATTCCTCCTTAACGTCGGTCGAATGACTGGGGTAGGCGGAGCCTAGGAGGGATCATGTGACCAGCTTTGCTGGGCTCTTTGCCATTTCCTGTTGGGGAGGAGAATATCCCACAAGTAAGGATGACGCCGTGGACCGGACACACCGTTGGAGAAAGTAATTTATCAGGTAAACATAAATTCTGTTTTTTTGTAAGCTTAGTGTTTTTTATTTTTTGTAATTTTAGATTTTTTTTTTCGTAGTGTTAGGTTTTTTTTATGTAGAATTTAGATTTTTTAATTAGTAGTATTTTTTATTTTATTAGAATAGTAAGGCTAACTTACAAGTAAGTTTTTATTTATTTAAATATAGTTATACTAGTCCTAAAGCCCACACGGTTCACACGGGCCATTTTTTGCAGTACAGCGGTCCCACCCCTTGCGCTCTCTCCCTCCCTCTCTCTTTTGCTCTCTCTCCCCCCTCTCTTTTGCTCTCTCCCCCTCTCTTTTGAGCTCTCTCTCCCCCCTCTCTTTTGAGCTCTCTCTCTCCCCCTCTCTTTTGCGCTCCCCCTCCCCCCTCTCTTTTGCGCTCCCCCTCCCCCCCCTCTCTTTTGCGCTCTCTCCCCCATCTCTTTTGCACTCTCTCTCCCCCATCTCTTTTGCGCTCTCTCTCCCCCATCTCTTTTGCGCTCTCTTTCCCCCTCTCTTTTGAGCTCTCTCTCTCCCCCATCTCTTTTGTGCTCTCTCTCCCCCTCTCTTTTGAGCTCTCTCCCCCCTCTCCTCTCTCTCCCCTTCTCCCCTCTCTCTCTCTCTCCCCCCTCTCTTTTGCGCTCTCTCTCTCTCCCCCTCTTTTGCTCTCTCTCTCTCCCCCCTCTCTTTTGCGCTCTCTCTCTCCCCCTCTCTTTTGCACTCTCCCCCCCTCTCTTTTGCGTGCTCTCTCTCCCCCCTCTCTTTTGTGCTCTCTCTCTCTCTCCCCCCTCTCTTTTGCGCTCTCTCTCCCCCTCTCTTTTGCACTCTCTCTCTCCCCCACTCTTTTGCGCTCTCTCCTCCTTTCTTCGCACTCTCTCCCCCCTCTTTTGCTCTCTCTCTCTCCCCCATCTCTTTTGCGCTCTCTCTCCCCCTCTCTTTTGAGCTCTCTCTCTCCCCATCTCTTTTGCGCTCTCTCTCCCCATCTCTTTTGCGCTCTCTCTCTCCCCCTCTCTTTTGAGCTCTCCCTCCCCCCTCTCTCTCCGTCCCCTCTTTCTCTCCCCCCCTCCTCTCTCTCTCCCCTATCTCCCCCCCTCCTCTCTCTCTCCGCTCTCCACCCCCTCTTCTCTCTCTCCCCTCTCTCCCCCCCTCCTCTCTCTCTCCCCTCTCTCCCCCCCTCCTCTCTCTCCCCCCTCCTATCTCTCTCCCCCCTCCTCTCTCTCTCCCCCCCTCCTCTCTCCCCCCCTCCCCTCTTTCTCCCCCGCTCCTCTCTCTCTCCCCCCTCCTCTCTCTCTCCTCTCTCTCTCTCTCCCCCCCTCCTCTCTCTCTCTCCCCCCTCCTCTCGCTCTCTCTCTCCCCCTCCTCTCTCCCTCCCCCCCTCCTCTCTCTCTCCCCCCTCCTCTCCCCCCTCCCCCCCTCCTCTCTCTCTCCCCCCCCTCTCTTCCTCTCTCTCTCCCTCTCTCTTTTGTGCTCTCTCTCTCTCCCCCTCTTTTGCTCTCTCTCTCCCTCTCTTTTGTGCTCTCTCTCTCCCCCTCTCTTTTGCGCTCTCTCCCCCCCTCTCTTTTGCTCTCTCTCTCCCCCCTCTCTTTTGTGCTCTCTCTCTCCCCCCTCTTTTGCTCTCTCTCCCCCCTCTCTTTTGCTCTCTCTCTCTCCCCCATCTCTTTTGCGCTCTCTCCCCCCTCTCCTCTCTCCCCTCCTCTCTCTCTCTCTCTCTCTCTCTCTCTCTCCCCTCCTCTCTCTCTCCCCCCTCTTTTCTCTCTCTCTCTCCCCCTCTCCTCTCTCTCTCTCCCCCCCTCTCCTTTCTCCCCCCTCTGCTCTCTCCCCCCCTCTCCTCTCTCCCCCCCCTCTCCTCTCCCCCCCTCTCCTCTCTCTCTCTCCCCCCTCTCCTCTCTTTCTCTCCCCCCTCTCCTCTCTCTCCCCCCTTCTCCTCTCTCTCCCCCCCTCTCCTCTCTCTCTCTCCCCCTCCTCTCTCTCTCTCCCCCCCTCTCTTCTCTCTCACTCCCCCCTCTCCCTCCCCCCCTCTCCTCTCTCTCCCTCCCCCCCCTCCTCTCTCTCCCTCCCCCCCTCTCCTCTCTCTCCCTCCCCCCTCTCCTCTCTCTCCCTCCCCCCCCTCTCCTCTCTCTCCCTCCCCTGTCCTCTCTCTCTCTCCCCCCCTCTCCTCTCTCTCCCCCCTCTCCTCTCTCTCTCCCCCCCCTCTCCTCTCTCTCTCCCCCCCCCCCCTTCTCTCTCTCCCCTCCTCTCTCTCTCTCCCCCCCTCTCCTCTCTCTCTCCCCCCCCCTCTCCTCTCTCTCTCTCCCCCCCCTCTCCTCTCTCTCTCCCCCCCTCTCCTCTCTCTCTCCCCCCTCTCCTCTCTCCCCCCCCCTCTCCTCTCTCTCCCCCCCCTCTCCTCTTTCTCCCCCCCTCCTCTCTTTCTCCCCCCTCTCCTCTCTCTTCCCCTCTCCTCTCTCTCCCCCCCCTCTCCTCTCTCTCTTTCCCCACCTCTCCTCTCTCTCTCCCCACCTCTTCTCTCTCTCTCCCCTCCTCTCTCTCCCCTCCTCTCTGTCTCTTAGTCTACTCTCTCTATCTCGTGAGAGCGCCCGGCCGCGCCCCTTCACGCACTGCCACGCCCCTTTTACGGCCATTCACACCCGGTCACGCCCCCTTCATGTCGGCCATGTCCCCGCTCACGCCCGGCCACGCCCACTTCTGCTGATGAGATCAGCTAGGGGGTAGGACTCAAAGGCCAGGTGTGTTTGTCCTTGTGCTGTCTCTACTGAGCATGACAGCTTCGGACAAACACACTTGACCTTTTATATAATAGGATTGTAATTTTAATTTATAGTTAGGTGGTGTTAGATCTATGGGTTAATAGTTTCATTTAGTGTTTTGCAATGTGGGAGGGCTGTAGTTTTAGGGGTTAATTGGTTTATTTAGTTGCGGAGATGTGGGAGGCCGGAGGTTTAGGGGTTAATAACTTTATTATAGTGTCGGCAATGTCAGGGAGTGGCAGAATTTATGGGTGTTAGTGTACTTTGAAACACTTTAGTTATGAGTTTTGTGAAACATTTTTGTGGTGCAAAACTCATAACTACCGGTTTCAGATGGCGGTATGGATCATGTCGGTATAGGCTGTAATGCAAGCTTTTTAGCCTCACTGCACAACCTGTAATACCGGAGCTATGAAAATCCCACACAAAAACATAATTTTTTTGAGTGCTGAATGGACGTTGCATTACAGGCTAAAATGCTTTACTGTATAGCTATACCGACACAACTCGCAATAGCTGCGTTACTGCCATTATGCTGAAATTGCCATTTTTTCAGCGTTAAAAGCCGTAATGCAAAACTCGTAATCCAGGTGATTGTAAGTAGTTATAACTGTCTCTTAAAGCCACAGTACCTAAAGTTGACGTCACATGTGAATTGGTATAAATACCATGGCCCATCCTTTGGGAAGTGACAGACCCTCTCTGGATCAGGACGTCACTCCAAACTAGATAAAAGAGCCAGGAGGAAACTTGTCAGAGAGGCGGCTAAGAGGCCGACAACAACTCTGAAGCAGTTGCAGGAATTTATGACAAAGAGTGGTCATTGTGTGCATGTGACAACAATATCACATATTCTCCACAAATGTGGCTTGTATGGGAAGGTTGCAAGAAAAAAAGCACTCCTCAAAAAAGGCCACATGCAGTCACTACTGAGCTTTGCCATAACACACCTAGGAGATTCTGAGGCCACATGGAAAAAGGTGTTATGGTCAGATGAGACTAAAATTTAATTATTTGACCTCAACACCAAACAATATGTCTGGAGGAAATCCAATACAGCTCACCATTCAAATAAAACCATACCTACAGTAAAGCATGGAGGTGATAATATCCAGTTATGACTGTTTCTCTGCAGCAGGCACTGGAGCACTTGTCAGGATAGAAGGAATAATGGATGGGGCAAAATACCGTCAAATTTGTGAGGAAAATCTGCTGCCCTCTTCCAGGAAATTGTCAATGGAAAGAAGGGTTGCCTTTCAATGTGACAATGACCCAAAGCACACATCAGAAATGACCACACAGTGGTTGAAGGAGAAAAAGTTGAATGCCCTTGCATGGCCTAGTCAGAGCCCAGACTTAAACCCCATTGAATATCTGTGGCATGACTTGAAGACTGCAGTCCACAAACGGTCACCATCAAATGTAACGGAACTGGAGCAGTTCTGCAAAGAAGAGTGGGAAAATATTGCACAGTCTAGATGTGCAAAGTTAGTAGAGACATATCCCCAAAAAATACTGACACAAGGGGGTGATCCTTTTTCAAATTCAGTGATTCTGTTTTTGAATTGTCTTTATTTTTGCCTGACATGTTGGTGTTATATCTTTCACTTGGATGTTAGAAGTTGCACTGAGTAATTACAACTGGATAAACAAAAACTGTGTCTGTCAGGCTGCAAAGCAACACAATGTGATTATTTTCAAGGGGGGTGATTCTTTTCAATACCCATTATAGCTCCTAAGGCTTTGCCTGTGGCCTCAGTTCCTATGGTCAGTGCCAATTCTTGCATCTGATTATTGTACTATGTCCTTACTTGGACAGTCTCCCTGAACTTCCTCACTCTATTACTGACCACACAAATATCCATACTCCATATAGGAATTTTCTGAACCTTACACTATGCTACTCATCAATGCAGGACTGACATAATGCTCAATTAACTATATAATACTCATTAATCCAGCAATAGAGTATTGCTCTACTAACTAGAACATTTTGAATTAATATATTTATTCATGGAAACCAAAAATCACAGATCTCTTTGGGTAAGATATAAAAATGAAAACATGCATTATTATTTATCATACATTTTGTAAATATATCCATATGTAGCTTAATAAAGGTAAAAATATAAATGTAGCAAACCAAATTAAAAATGTCCCGGAACATCACAATTATAATTAAGTTTACTGGCAAAATTTGGGAAACAAACTTTCAAAACCGTTTATGTAAACATTTTGGAAATTGTAAAAAATAGGCACGCTCTTGAAGTATCTTGTCAAGGTTTTTATTTTATTTCTCTTTAACAGTTTTCAAGTTTTCTTTTGTAAATATGTTTGCATGGACTGTTTTATAGAGTGAGTTTTTGTTTAGTGTTCTGTAAGGTTTTGAAGGTGTTTTTGTGATGCTGATATCCTTCATGGTGAAGCTTGTTCTATCAGCAGATAAGTGAATGGTTGCAAGATAGATTTGGCTCCATTGAATATATTGGAGAAACTCATAGCTGTGGCAACTGGCAAATAGAAATCTTTATGAATTGTGTGTTGTGGCACGTTTTTCTGCGACACAATTGGCTTTTAATGAGTCTAAGCCAATGTCACTGTTCGTATATACAGGGGGGGATATTATACGGTATCATCAGTTTCCTTCACTTTTTCCACGAAGATAAATAAAAGCAATAACAAGTTGTAATTAATAATATTATCTTTTATATTGTTCAGCTGTGGAACTGTCTTTTTTTACTGTTTACCTCTGTTTTTTAGGCATCAGATGATGAGTCTTATATCAGTGATGTCAGCGATAACATCTCAGAAGACAACACCAGCGTTGCAGACAATGTTTCTCGTCAAAGTAAAGAATTCAATTTAATATTATCTTTACATTAGTATAAATTCACAGATAATCCTTCTGCCCCAGCCACAATAATTTACTATTAACTCTATTAATAAACCTTAAATACATGGCACCAAATCAAAATACAAATGTATGTGGAATTATGGAAGTTGCCTGTATTAAAAAGGGACATACAACTTTAAAAAGAAAATGCTATCACATGTATTTTATTATTGCCCTGTTACTGTGTGTTAACCCCACAAAGGGGTTAAAATTATTGTTAGTCAGCTTGAGCAGCAATGTATTACTGGGAGCTAGTTGGTCACTAGTGGCTACTACACGCATATGCCTCTTGTCATTGGCTTACCGATGTGTTCAGTTAGGTTTAGTAGGGCATTGCTTCTCTGTTTTTATGAAACCATATACTAGATATACTAGATATGTCAATAAATAATTTACTATAAAGTACTATTATGTGTGAGATAGTCTTATAATCATTAAAGGGACAGTCAAGTCCAAAATGAACTTTTTATGATTCAAATAGGGCATGTTATTTTAAACAACCTTCCAATTTACTTTTATCACCAATTTTGCTTTGTTCTCTTGGTATTTTTAGTTGAAAGCTAAACCTAGGTAGGCTCATATGCTAATTTCTTAGACCTTGAAGGCCGCCTCTTATCTGAATGCATCTAGACAGTTTCTCACCACTAGAGGGCGTTAGTTCATGTGTGTCATATAGATAACATTGTGCTCACACACGTGGAGTTGCCTAGGAGTCAGCACTGATTGGCAAAAATGCAAGTCTGTCAAAAGAACTGATATAAGGGGGCAGTTTGCAGAGGCTTACAAGGTAATCACAAAGGTAAAATGTGTATTATTATAACTGTGTTTTTTATGCAAAACTGGGGAATGGGTAATAAAGGGATTATCTTTCTTTTTAAACAACAAAAATTCAGTAAAGGTGAACTAAGCAATCTAAGGCCTAGATTTGGAGTTTTGTCGGTAAAGACCCGCGTAGCTAACGCCGGCTTTTTTCTGGCCGCACCATAAAAATAACTCTGGTATTGAGAGTCCACATAAAGGCTGCGTTAGGCTCCAAAAAAGGAGCGTAGAGCATATTTAACGCAGCTTCAACTCTCGATACCTGAGTTGCTTACGCAAGCGGCCAGCCTCAAAAACGTGCTCGTGCACGATTCTCCCATAGAAAACTATGGGAGAATCAGCCAATAGAATGCGAGCTCAATCTGATTGGCTGATTGGATCAGCCAATCGGATTGAACTTGATTCTGATTGGCTGATTCCATCAGCCAATCAGAATATTCCTACCTTAATTCCGATTGGCTGATAGAATCCTATCAGCCAATCGGAATTCGAGGGACGCCATCTTGGATGACGTCCCTTAAAGGAACCGTCATTCGGCTAGTAGGCGTCGGGAGAAGAGGATGTTCCGCGTCGGATGGAAGATGATGGCTCCCGAAGAAAGAAGATTGAAGATGCCGTTGATAGAAGACTTCATCCGGATCATGGACCTCTTCAGCTCCCGCTTGGATGAAGACTTCATCCGGATCATGGACCTCTTCAGCTCCCGCTTTGGATGAAGACTTCAGCCGGATCATGGACCTCTTCAGCACCCCGCTTGGGCTTGGATCAGGACATTGGAGGAGCTCTTCAGGACGGATCGGTGAACCTGGTATGGTGAAGATAAGGTAGGAAGATCTTCAGGGGCTTAGTGTTAGGTTTATTTAAGGGGGGTTTGGGTTAGATTAGGGGTATGTGGGTGGTGGGTTGTAATGTTGGGGGGGGGTATTGTATGTTTATTTTTTTACAGGCAAAAGAGCTGAACTTCTTGGGGCATGCCCCGCAAAGGGCCCTGTTCAGGGCTGGTAAGGTAAAAGAGCTTTGAACTTTAGTAATTTAGAATAGGATAGGGCATTTTTTATTTTGGGGGTCTTTGTTATTTTATTAGGGGGCTTAGAGTAGGTGTAATTAGTTTCAAATTGTTGTAATATTTTTCTTATGTTTGTAAATATTTTTTTATTTTTTGTAACTTAGTTTTTTTTTATTTTTTGTACTTTAGTTAGTTTATTTCATTGTAGTTATTTGTAGGAATTGTATTTAATTTATTTATTGATAGTGTAGTGTTAGGTTTAATTGTAGGTAATTGTAGGTATTTTATTTAATTAATTTAATGATAGTATAGTGTTAGGTTTAATTGTAACTTAGGTTAGGATTTATTTTACAGGTAATTTTGTAATTATTTTAACTAGGTAGCTATTAAATAGTTCTTAACTATTTAATAGCTATTGTACCTGGTTAAAATAATTACAAAGTTGCCTGTCAAATAAATATTAATCCTAAAATAGCTACAATGTAATTATAATTTATATTGTAGCTATATTAGGATTTATTTTACAGGTAAGTATTTAGCTTTAAATAGGAATAATTTATTTAATAAGAGTTAATTATTTTCGTTAGATTAAAATTATATTTAACTTAGGGGGGTGTTAGTGTTAGGGTTAGACTTAGCTTTAGGGGTTAATACATTTATTAGAATAGCGGTGAGCTCCGGTCGGCAGATTAGGGGTTAATAAGTGTAGGAAGGTGGAGGCGACGTTGTGGGGGGCAGATTAGGGGTTAATAAATATAATATAGGGGTCGGCGGTGTTAGGGGCAGCAGATTAGGGGTACATAAGGATAACGTAGGTGGCGGCGCTTTGCGGTCGGCAGATTAGGGGTTAATTATTGTAGGTAGCTGGCTGCGACGTTGTGGGGGGCAGATTAGGGGTTAATAAATATAATATAGGGGTCGGCGGTGTTAGGGGCAGCAGATTAGGGGTACATAAGGATAACGTAGGAGGCGGAGCTTTGCGGTCGGCAGATTAGGGGTTAATAAGTGTAGGTAGGTGGAGGCGACGTTGTGGGGGGCAGGTTAGGGGTTAATAAATATAATACAGGGGTCGGCGGTGTTAGGGGCAGCAGATTAGGGGTACATAAGTATAACGTAGGTGGCGGTCGGCAGATTAGGGGTTAAAAAAATTTAATCGAGTGGCGGCGATGTGGGGGGACCTCGGTTTAGGGGTACATAGGTAGTTTATGGGTGTTAGTGTACTTTAGAGCACAGTAGTTAAGAGCTTTATAAACCGGCGTTAGCCCAGAAAGCTCTTAACTACTGACTTTTTTCCTGCTGCTGGAGTTTTGTCGTTAGAGTTCTAACGCTCACTTCAGACACGACTCTAAATACCGGAGTTAGAAAGATCCCATTGAAAAGATAGGATACGCAATTTACGTAAGGGGATCTGCGGTATGGAAAAGTCGCGGCTGAAAAGTGAGCGTTAGACCCTATTTTGAGTGACTCCAAATACCGGAGTTAGCCTAAAACCAGCGTTAGGAGCCTCTAACGCTGGTTTTCACGGCTACCGCCAAACTCCAAATCTAGGCCTAAGATTTCCTACTACTGATAGAGGGTAATCTAGATTACTGCTGGATTTAAATCAGAACAAAATATAACTGGGAAAGATGGCCACTTTAATGTAGTAATACATTTGTTTGATAAAAGGAAGAGAAAATAATACAAACATTTGAAATTCTAAAACAAGACTTTGGTTTACCAAATAAACATATGTTCAAATATTTACATATTGAAATGGGTTGTAGGAAAAATAATAATTCCAAGAATGTAAATTAACAATAATTAGGAAAAATAAAATATTAAAGATAGGTGACCACCTTAGTATGCTTATCCTGGATATTAAATTATTAAAATGTGCCTTGTAGTCTCCATAGCAATTGATGGGTGTATTCCAACAATTATATTGAGAATTATTTATCTAGTTTGAGATAGGTAAAGCATTTAAATATGATTCCATTTTAGAATATATTAGAATTGTAATTGTTAGCAGACAGAATAAACACTAATGAGAAGATACAGACAAGCAAACATCTTGAGATTTAACTGAATGCCTTTTTTTCAGAAACATTGTGATGTGTTCTTTACCATAAACACAACTTATTAATACGGTTTCCTTTTTCTCTACAGTTCTCAATGGTGACCTAGTAGGTGGTGCTTTTAGAAATGGTAGACGGACTTGCCTTCCTGCACCATCACCTGATATCAGCAATATAAATCTGTGGAATATTTTGAGAAACAATATTGGCAAAGATTTGTCGAAAGTCTCCATGCCTGTGGAGCTGAATGAGCCACTTAATACTTTACAACATCTTTGTGAAGAATTAGAGTACAGCGAACTTCTAGATAAGGCTGCAGAGACAGATGATCCCTATGAGCGCATGGTACAGTAATACACTATGTATAGATGCTAAGTAACATTTTTTGCACAAGATTTGCCATTATTACTCCTTCACAACAGTGACCTACCCTGTACGTTGCAGGGGTTTCCTGGCTATAACATAGCGCCAGTTTCACCAGCATTGGTGTCATTATCAGCGAGACACGTGCTATTACACCCCTTTCATGGGTTAAAAGGAAATTGTATTTATACAATATATAGTCCAGTCCAGGAGGGGCAAAAACACCCCTAATTTCCAGAGTTTTTTTTTTAGGGTATGCCTAGGTTTTAATTTATTTTTAAAGGTAAGTTGTTATTTATTTTAAGGTAGTTAGAATATTTTTTAGGTAATTTATGGGTATTTTAATTGGGGTTAAGTTAGGGGGTTTTAGATTAGGGGGTTTAGATGTTAATTACTTTGCGTTGTGGGGGATGGCGGTTTAGGCGTTAATAGTTTTATTCAGTGTTTGCGATGTGGGGGATGGCGGTTTAGGGGTGAACAGTTTTATATAGTGTTTGCGATGTGGGGAGATGGTGGATTAGGGTTATATTAGGCTGGGGCTTTTGGTAGAGTGTTGTTTTTTTTTGTTCTTTTTTTTTGTTGTTTTCGCAAGTCGAGTGTTTTTTTCCCCACTTTTTTTTCTCCATTGATTTCTATGTGGGGAACACATGCACACATACGTGAAAACTCCGCTTGCGGATACCGAGAAGCGCAAAAAGCATTTAGATAGAGAAAAAATTAGATTTACAGTGGCAATTGTAATCTCGCCCTATCTGTGTTATTAGTGTTATGCATTTGTTTGCCCTTAAACCATGCAGAAAATGAGCGGTGAATCTTTGTAAGTGTGGGACATTTTAGTAAACTCTCATATCAATATTATAATTAAAAAATATAAAAATTCAAGCAACCTTGAAGAGAACAGGAACCTGTAAAGTTCATTTTAGCAGCAAAGCATTTTGTTCTGTACTATTTGTTTTCTTAGCAATTCTTTTTGCACATTTTTTCCCATTTCTATAATGGAAAAGCCCACGTTTGGTTCCTCATAGACATAAATGATGTGTAAACAAACTTGCTCTCTATGCAAAGTTCCCAGTGTAGAGATGTGTTTGTGCTTAAACCGTGCATAAATATCAGTTCTCCAATCAGCACTTTTTGTTCCTAAACCTCTACATTCCGTGCTCTAAAGTACAAGGTTTTTAACAGCGTAAAACATGATTTTATCTCTCTTTTGCAAAAAAAAAAAAAAAAACACTAGGCTGGTTGTTAGCTTTGTGTGGTCAGCCAGACCAGTAGGCAGAAGTATACATCTCAAATATACTAAAATTAAGTTAGAAATATAAAATCTGCATAACATCCAAAACCATCATTAACACCAGATCAGCATAACCTATATATACACCTATAATTATCCTTTTAATTCATTGTCCAATTCATACTTTATTAATCTTTCTCACAGGCCCTTATTGCTGCTTTTGCAGTCTCAGGATATGCTTCTACATACCACAGAGCAGGAAGCAAACCTTTTAATCCTGTTCTCGGTGAGACTTATGAAAGTATAAGAGAGGACAAAGGCTTTCGATTTATATCAGAACAGGTAAAGTTATATTAATAACTATGAACATGTTCTCTCCACAATCTAGAATAATTTTATTATACACAATGGTATCAGTCTCAGGCCCTGGTCATCAAAAACGTTCCAGCATTTAGATAAACCCTTTATAATGTAATATATGGGTCTCTCTCATCCAGAACTTTACGTAGCTATATAAACAGCTCTTAAAGGGATATTGTGGTCAACATTTAAATGCACATAGATGAATTATATATTTGAATAGAAATATATTTGCAATATACATATGTTGGCAAAAATGCTTCTAGTAAAAGTTATCAAAGTTTTAGTATCAAAATTTTTCACTGCACGTGCATGTGAAGCACAGCTAGATATTCTCAGTGCACCAGCATTTTAAATTCTGCAGCTGCTCAGAGCACCAGTGGGGCTTGTATTTTGTCAGCAATTTACAAATTGTGTCTTTACCATATTGTTCAAGCACCTTAGGTTTTCTCAGCAAGTGCTGTGTTTAAAATGCTGGTGCATTTTGCATATGTAAATACACAGCTATAGCTTTTATTAGAAGCATTTTTGCTAATACAGTACATGTATTTTACAAAAATGCTTCTTTTCAAAACTGAAAGTCAACCACATGTGGATTCAAATTTTTGCTGGAATGTCCCTTTAAGCTGAAATTTGCCTTTCTAAATGTTTTTGAGGGACCTAGCAGTACTGACGAGACTTATATCATCTTGCTAGAGCGGAGAACTTTAGATTCTCGGGCCCTTGGTCTTGATGAAAAACGATGTCTAAAGAATAATTATCTCTTATAAGTTGAGAACATTTTATTGGGGTCAGGGCTGACAAAAAACAAAAAAGATTGGATGCTTTTGATAATAAGAGGAAAAACTGCCAATCCAAGAACTATACTTTCTATTATGAATGGTTCTGTGACATATTTTTAATAAAACATTTTTATTAAAATGTTTTTTTTTTAACAAAATAACATCAAGCCAATATATTGGGGCATATTTATCAAGCTCCGTATGGACAGAAATCAAGCTGATCAAATATGATCGGGTTGATCTACACCCCCTGCTAGCGGCCAATTGGCCTCGAATCTGCAGGAGGCGGCATTGCAGCACCAGCAGTTCACAAGAGTGTGCTGTCGGCATTTATCGATGTGCAGAAGACATGATACGCTACTTTGTATCATGTCCGCTCGCACATTGATAAATATGCCCCATAAACTTTAGAAACGAAAGATCAGAAACATATTGCTATGTTTATAGCTGGTTTTGTAATAAACATAATACTTGCCAATTATTTCCACAGCTATTTCATAGACATAGAAGCTGAATACCACAATATTCTCTAAACTAACAGTTCAATATTTTGTATCTTCAGATTATTCTTTTGAATGTAGATAAATAATAGTTGACAGCTAAAATGTCACATTTATCTTGATCTTCATGGTAAATTTGTTGCCAGTAATGAAAGGAATAGGAACCATAGTAATGTCTCTTTTTACCTGAAAGCAAACATATTAAAGGGACAGTCTAGTCAAAATTAAACTTTCATGATTCGTATAGGGCATGCAATTTTAAACAATTTTCCATTTTACTTTTATCATCAACCGCCTCTTATCTCAGTGCATTTTCACAGTTAGGCAGTACTAGTTCATGTGTGACATCTAAATAACTCCATGGGAGTGAGCACAATGTTAATTATGAGTTAGCACTGATTGGCTAAAATGCATGTCTGTCAAAAACACTGAGATAAGGGGCAGTCTGCAGAGGCTTACAAACAAGGCAATCACAGAGCTAATAAGTGTATTAATATCACAGTGTTGGTTATGCAAAACTGGGGAATGGATAATAAAGGTATTATCTGTCTTTTTAAACAATAACAATTTTCAAGTAGTCTGTCACTTTAAATAGTATGCTTGGTTATACTTTTTTATTCCATTTCTGTGTATACAGATTTGTTTGAATATACAGTATCTTGACAAATAAACTTAATAACATGATTATTATTTGCAGGTTAGCCATCACCCTCCAATTTCAGCCTGTCAATGTGAGTCAAAGAATTTTGTCTTCTGGCAAGGTACTGTATTTGTTTCAGAGCATATTTTAAATAAGGACTATGGAGCACACTGTTAATAAATAGACTATCAATGAACAGTATGTGATAGTAGACTAATGTATAAACTGTATGGTGGCTGAATAAAAAGAGTGGCTGCATGGTTAGTTAAATAAAGGGGAAATATACCAGTAGAGTTTATAAATTGAATGTCAATTTTCATTGTTTTTATCCCTCATAATTATTCCAAATGTGTCTATGAACCGCCACTTTTTTTTTTTCTAAAAAATAAATGCTTTTGTATATATTTATCTCACCAATTTGCTGCCGTTTACAAGCCCAACTCCTCCCAGCCGCTACTTTCTACTTCTCCTAAATGTGACGTATAGAGCGGTCCCACCCGCTCTATATGTAGTCTCCAATCGCGCTCCCGTGGACTTCATCAACAGCGCATGCGTTGAAAGGCGATATTGTTGACTAGCTACATAGTGTTCAATGAAAGAATACATTCATTGAATACTATCGTGGCATCGAGCGCAAAGACATATTTTTGAGCTCCTTAGATTTTCATAAAAGAAATCGCCTTGTAAGTATTAAAATAAATTTTTATATAGCACATGCGCGACCTGTGAACGCGTGTCTAAGCTGAGTAAAAGATTTCAGCTGTATCGCATGCGCATTACGAGCAAGTGACGTAGCAAAAAAGGGGGTTGTCCCCCCGGGGGAATCAATGATTGGGCTAAAGCAATGATCAGAATCTGTCACTCAAACAGCAAAGATGGCGGGCGGAGGAACATTACTGAAAACGAGCGGCTAATAAGGTAAATTTCAGGAAAAACAAAGTAATGCTTTGAAAATGATGAATTAAAGTTAATCTATTTTTCAATGACGATTACTGTGGCGTTCTCGGGAGAGGCTGACTTTACATTCACTTTAAGCTATAAGCGCTAGGGCCTGTTTTAGCATTTTTATTAGTGATATTTTTTCTGGGTTTCAAACTAAAATATGCCCTTTTTGACTGTCCTAGAATTTTAAATCAAATTAGCAGGTTTATTAATAAAATAGATTTAATGAACAATATGTGGGATGTGTAGCACTTTCATATTTAAAAATATTGGCCTAGATTACGAGTTTTGCTTTAGCCTTAAAAAGCAGTGTTGGCCGGTCCTAACGCTGCTTTTTAACGCTCGCTGGTATTACGAGTCTTAAAGGTACAGGTGTACCGCTCACTTTTTTGGCCAGACTCGGAAATACCGCAAATCCACTTACGTCAATTGCGTATCCTATATTTTCAATGGGACTTGCATAGCGCCGGTATTACGAGTCTTCCAAAAAGTGAGCAGTAGACCCTCTCCTGTCAAGCCTGGTACCGCATTTTAAAGTCAGTAGTTAAGAGTTTTACACTACAACGCTGTAGCATAAAACTCTTAACTAAAGTGCTAAAAAGTACACTAACACCCATAAACTACCTATTAACCCCTAAACCGAGGCCCCCCCACATTGCAAACACTAAAATAAAATTTTAACCCCTAATCTGCCGAACCGGACATCGCCACCACTTTAATAAATAAATTAATCCCTAAACTGCCACACTCCCGCATCGCAAACAGTTAAATATTATTAACCCCTAATCTGCCGTCCCTATCATCGCCGACACCTACCTACATTTATTAACCCCTAATCTGCTGCCCCCAACGTCGCCACCACTATATTAAAGTTATTAACCCCTAAATCTAAGTCTAACCCTAACCCCCCCTAACTTAAATATAATTTCTCCAACATTGGTGTGTCCGGTCCACGGCGCATCCTTACTTGTGGGATATTCTCTTCCCCAACAGGAAATGGCAAAGAGTCCCAGCAAAGCTGGTCACATGATCCCTCCTAGGCTCCGCCCACCCCAGTCATTCTCTTTGCCGTTGCACAGGCAACATCTCCACGGAGATGGTTAAGAGTTTTTTGGTGTTTAAATGTAGTTTTTATTCTTCTATCAAGTGTTTGTTATTTTAAAATAGTGCTGGTATGTACTATTTACTCTGAAACAGAAAAGGATGAAGATTTCTGTTTGTAAGAGGAAGATGATTTTAGCAGACAGTAACTAAAATCGATTGCTGTTTCCACATAGGACTGTTGAGATGAAGTAACTTCAGTTGGGGGAAACAGTTAGCAGACTTTTCTGCTTAAGGTATGACTAGCCATATTTCTAACAAGACTGTGTAATGCTGGAAGGCTGTCATTTCCCCTCATGGGGACCGGTAAGCCATTTTCTTAGTAAAAAACAAACAGAATAAAGGGCTTATTATGGGCTAAAAAACTGGTAGACATTTTTATGGGCTAAATCGATTGCTTTATTTGTGCATATTATTCAAATTTAGGCTAACAATTGACATTTATAATCTTGGGGAACGTTTATAAAAAACGGCAGGCACTGTATTGGACACCTTTTTCAGTCAGGGGGCCTTTCTAGTCATAGACTGAACCTCATTTTCGCGCCATTAATGCGCAGTTGTTTTTTGAGAGCAGGGCATGCAGATGCATGTGTGAGGATCTAAGAATCTCTGAAAAAGCTTTTAGAAGGCGTCATTTGGTATCGTATTCCCCTCAGGGCTTGGTTGGGTCTTAGCAAAGACTGTATCTGGGACTGTATAGGGGTTAAATTCCGGTTCCGTTATTTTAAGGGTTAAAGCTCTGAAATTTGGTGTGCAATACTTTTAAGGCTTTAAGACACTGTGGTGAAAATTTGGTAATTTTTGAACAATTCCTTCATACTTTTTCACATATTCAGTAATAAAGTGTTTTCTGTTTGAAATTTAAAGTGACAGTAACGGTTTTATTTTAAAACGTTTTTTGTGCTTTGTTGACAAGTTTAAGCCTGTTTAACATGTCTGTACCTTCAGATAAGCTATGTTCTATATGTATGAAAGCCAATGTGTCTCCCCATTTAAATTTATGTGATAATTGTGCCATAGCGTCCAAACAAAGTAAGGACAGTACTGCCACAAATAATGATATTGCCCAAGATGATTCCTCAAATGAGGGGAGTAAACATGATACTACATCATCTCCTACTGTGTCTACACCAGTTTTGCCCATGCAGGAGGCCCCTAGTACATCTAGTGCGCCAATACTTTTTACCATGCAACAATTAACGGCTGTAATGGATAACTCCATAGCAAATCTTTTATCCAAAATGCCTACTTATCAGAGAAAGCGCGATTGCTCTGTTTTAAACACTGAAGAGCAAGAGGACGCTGATGATAATTGTTCTGTCATACCCTCACACCAATCTGAAGGGGCCATGAGGGAGGTTTTGTCTGAGGGAGAAATTTCAGATTCAGGAAAAATTTCTCATCAAGCTGAACCTGATGTTGTGACATTTAAATTTAAATTAGAACATCTCCGCGCACTGCTTAAGGAGGTATTATCTACTCTGGATGATTGTGACAATTTGGTCATTCCAGAGAAATTATGCAAGATGGACAGGTTCCTAGAGGTTCCGGTGCCCCCCGACGCTTTTCCTATACCCAAGCGGGTGGCAGACTTAGGCCTAGATTTGGAGTTCGGCGGTAAAAGGGCTGTTAACGCTCCGCTGGCTTTTTTCTGGCCGCACCATAAATTTAACTCTGGTATCGAGAGTTTAATCAAATGCTGCGTTAGGCTCCAAAAAAGGAGCGTAGAGCATTTTTACCGCAAATGCAACTCTCGATACCAGAGTTGCTTACGGACGCGGCCGGCCTCAAAAACGTGCTCGTGCACGATTCTCCCATAGGAAACAATGGGGCTGTTTGAGCTGAAAAAAAACCTAACACCTGCAAAAAAGCAGCGTTCAGCTCCTAACGCAGCCCCATTGTTTCCTATGGGGAAACACTTCCTACGTCTGCACCTAACACCCTAACATGTACCCCGAGTCTAAACACCCCTAACCTTACACTTATTAACCCCTAATCTGCCGCCCCCGCTATCGCTGACCCCTGCATATTTTTTTTAACCCCTAATCTGCCGCTCCGTAAACCGCCGCAACCTACGTTATCCCTATGTACCCCTAATCTGCTGCCCTAACATCGCCGACCCCTATATTATATTTATTAACCCCTAATCTGCCCCCCTCAACGTCGCCGACACCTGCCTACACTTATTAACCCCTAATCTGCCGAGCGGACCTGAGCGCTACTATAATAAAGTTATTAACCCCTAATCCGCCTCACTAACCCTATCATAAATAGTATTAACCCCTAATCTGCCCTCCCTAACATCGCCGACACCTACCTTCAATTATTAACCCCTAATCTTCCGATCGGAGCTCACCGCTATTCTAATAAATGGATTAACCCCTAAAGCTAAGTCTAACACTAACACCCCCCTAAGTTAAATATAATTTTTATCTAACGAAATAAATTAACTCTTATTAAATAAATGATTCCTATTTCAAGCTAAATACTTACCTGTAAAATAAACCCTAATATAGCTACAATATAAATTATAATTATATTATAGCTATTTTAGGATTAATATTTATTTTACAGGCAACTTTGTAATTATTTTAACCAGGTACAATAGCTATTAAATAGTTAAGAACTATTTAATAGTTACCTAGTTAAAATAATAACAAATTTACCTGTAAAATAAATCCTAACCTAAGATATAATTAAACCTAACACTACCCTATCAATAAAATAATTAAATAAACTACCTACAATTACCTACAATTAACCTAACACTACACTATCAATAAATTAATTAAACACAATTCCTACAAATAAATACAATTAAATAAACTAGCTAAAGTACAAAAAATAAAAAAGAACTAAGTTACAGAAAATAAAAAAATATTTACAAACATAAGAAAAATATTACAACAATTTTAAACTAATTACACCTACTCTAAGCCCCCTAATAAAATAACAAAGCCCCCCAAAATAAAAAATTCCCTACCCTATTCTAAATTAAAAAAGTTACAAGCTCTTTTACCTTACCAGCCCTGAACAGGGCCCTTTGCGGGGCATGCCCCAAGAAGTTCAGCTCTTTTGCCTGTAAAAAAAAAACATACAATACCCCCCCCCCAACATTACAACCCACCACCCACATACCCCTAATCTAACCCAAACCCCCCTTAAATAAACCTAACACTAATCCCCTGAAGATCTTCCTACCTTGTCTTCACCATCCAGGTATCATCGATCCGTCCTGGCTCCAAGATCTTCATCCAACCCAAGCGGGGGTTGGCGATCCATAATCCGGTGCTGAAGAGGTCCAGAAGAGGCTCCAAAGTCTTCCTCCTATCCGGCAAGAAGAGGACATCCGGACCGGCAAACATCTTCTCCAAGCGGCATCTTCGATCTTCTTCCATCCGGAGCGAAGCGGCAGGATCCTGAAGACCTCCAGCGCGGAACATCCATCCGGACCGACGACTGAACGACGAATGACTGTTCCTTTAAGGGACGTCATCAGCCAATCAGAATCAAGTTCAATCCGATTGGCTGATCCAATCAGCCAATCAGATTGAGCTCGCATTCTATTGGCTGTTCCGATCAGCCAATAGAATGCAAGCTCAATCTGATTGGCTGATTGGATCGGCCAATCGGATTGAACTAGATTCTGATTGGCTGATTCCATCAGCCAATCAGAAAATTCCTACCTTAATTCCGATTGGCTGATAGAATCCTATCAGCCAATCGGAATTCGAGGGACGCCATCTTGGATGACGTCCCTTAAAGGAACAGTCATTCGTCGTTCAGTCGTCGGTCCGGATGGATGTTCCGCGCTGGAGGTCTTCAGGATCCTGCCGCTTCGCTCCGGATGGAAGAAGATCGAAGATGCCGCTTGGAGAAGATGTTTGCCGGTCCGGATGTCCTCTTCTTGCCGGATAGGAGGAAGACTTTGGAGCCTCTTCTGGACCTCTTCAGCACCGGATTATGGATCGCCAACCCCCGCTTGGGTTGGATGAAGATCTTGGAGCCAGGACGGATCGATGATACCTGGATGGTGAAGACAAGGTAGGAAGATCTTCAGGGGATTAGTGTTAGGTTTATTTAAGGGGGGTTTGGGTTAGATTAGGGGTATGTGGGTGGTGGGTTGTAATGTTGGGGGGGGGATATTGTATGTTTTTTTTTACAGGCAAAAGAGCTGAACTTCTTGGGGCATGCCCCGCAAAGGGCCCTGTTCAGGGCTGGTAAGGTAAAAGAGCTTGTAACTTTTTTAATTTAGAATAGGGTAGGGAATTTTTTATTTTGGGGGGCTTTGTTATTTTATTAGGGGGCTTAGAGTAGGTGTAATTAGTTTAAAATTGTTGTAATATTTTTCTTATGTTTGTAAATATTTTTTTATTTTCTGTAACTTAGTTCTTTTTTATTTTTTGTACTTTAGCTAGTTTATTTAATTGTATTTATTTGTAGGAATTGTATTTAATTTATTTATTGATAGTGTAGTGTTAGGTTAATTGTAGGTAATTGTAGGTAGTTTATTTAATTATTTTATTGATAGGGTAGTGTTAGGTTTAATTATATCTTAGGTTAGGATTTATTTTACAGGTAAATTTGTTATTATTTTAACTAGGTAACTATTAAATAGTTCTTAACTATTTAATAGCTATTGTACCTGGTTAAAATAATTACAAAGTTGCCTGTAAAATAAATATTAATCCTAAAATAGCTATAATATAATTATAATTTATACTGTAGCTATATTAGGATTTATTTTACAGGTAAGTATTTAGCTTTAAATAGGAATCATTTATTTAATAAGAGTTAATTTATTTCGTTAGATGTAAATTATATTTAACTTAGGGGGGTGTTAGTGTTAGGGTTAGACTTAGCTTTAGGGGTTAATCCATTTATTAGAATAGCGGTGAGCTCCGATCGGAAGATTAGGGGTTAATAATTGAAGGTAGGTGTCGGCGATGTTAGGGAGGGCAGATTAGGGGTTAATACTATTTATGATAGGGTTAGTGAGGCGGATTAGGGGTTAATAACTTTATTATAGTAGCGCTCAGGTCCGCTCGGCAGATTAGGAGTTAATAAGTGTAGGCAGGTGTCGGCGACGTTGTGGGGGGCAGATTAGGGGTTAATAAATATAATATAGGGGTCGGCGGTGTTAGGGGTAGCAGATTAGGGGTACATAGGGATAACGTAGGTGGCGGCGCTTTGCGGTCGGAAGATTAGGGGTTAATTATTTTAAGTAGCTGGCGGCGATGTTGTGGGGGGCAGGTTAGGGGTTAATAAATATAATACAGGGGTCGGCGGGGTTAGGGGCAGCAGATTAGGGGTACATAAATATAACGTAGGTGGCGGTCGGCAGATTAGGGGTTAAAAATTTTAATCGAGTGTCGGCGATGTGGGGGGGCCTCGGTTTAGGGGTACATAGGTAGTTTATGGGTGTTAGTGTACTTTAGGGTACAGTAGTTAAGAGCTTTATGAACCGGCGTTAGCCAGAAAGCTCTTAACTCCTGCTATTTTCAGGCGGCTGGAATCTTGTCGTTAGAGCTCTAACGCTCACTTCAGAAACGACTCTAAATACCGGCGTTAGAAAGATCCCATTGAAAAGATAGGCTACGCAAATGGCGTAGGGGGATCTGCGGTATGGAAAAGTCGCGGCTGAAAAGTGAGCGTTAGACCCTTTAATCACTGACTCCAAATACCAGCGGGCGGCCAAAACCAGCGTTAGGAGCCTCTAACGCTGGTTTTGACGGCTACCGCCGAACTCCAAATCTAGGCCATAGTAAATAAAGAGTGGGAAAAGCCCGGCATACCTTTTGTTCCTCCCCCTATATTTAAGAAATTATTTCCTATGGTCGACCCCAGAAAGGACTTATGGCAGACAGTCCCCAAGGTCGAGGGGGCAGTTTCTACTCTAAACAAACGCACTACTATTCCTATCGAAGATAGTTGTGCTTTCAAAGATCCTATGGATAAAAAATTGGAGGGTTTGCTTAAAAAGATTTTTGTACAGCAAGGCTACCTTCTACAACCAATTTCATGCATTGTTCCTGTCACTACGGCAGCGTGGTTCTGGTTCGAGGAACTAGAAAAGTCGCTCAGTAGAGAAACTCCATATGAGGAGGTTATGGACAGAGTTCACGCACTTAAATTGGCTAACTCTTTTATTTTAGATGCCGCTTTGCAATTAGCAAAATTAGCGGCGAAAAATTCAGGGTTTGCTATCGTGGCGCGCAGAGCGCTTTGGCTAAAGTCTTGGTCAGCGGATGTGTCATCCAAGACAAAATTGCTTAACATTCCTTTCAAAGGTAAAACTTTATTTGGACCTGATTTGAAAGAGATTATTTCAGACATCACTGGGGGAAAGGGCCACGCCCTTCCACAGGATAGGTCTTTTAAGGCTAAAAATAAGCCTAATTTTCGTCCCTTTCGCAGAAATGGACCAGCCTCTAATTCTGCATCCTCTAAGCAAGAGGGTAATGCCTCACAACCCAAACCAGCCTGGAAACCAATGCAAGGCTGGAACAAGGGTAAGCAGGCCAAGAAGCCTGCCACTGCTAACAAAACGGCATGAAGGAGTAGCCCCCGATCTGGGACCGGATCTGGCGGGGGGCAGACTCTCTCTCTTTGCTCAGGCTTGGGCAAGAGATGTTCAGGATCCTTGGGCGCTAGAAATAGTTTCTCAAGGTTATCTCCTGGAATTCAAGGAACTACCCCCAAGGGGAAGGTTCCACAAGTCTCACTTATCCTCAAACCAAATAAAGAGACAGGCATTCTTACATTGTGTAGAAGACCTGTTAAAGATGGGAGTGATACACCCAGTTCCAATAAAGGAACAAGGAATGGGATTTTATTCCAATCTGTTCATAGTTCCCAAAAAAGAGGGAACGTTCAGACCAATTCTGGATTTGAAGATCCTAAACAAATTTCTCAGGGTACCATCGTTCAAAATGGAAACTATTCGAACGATTCTACCCACCATCCAGGAAGGTCAATTTATGACTACCGTGGATCTAAAGGATGCGTACCTACATATCCCTATCCACAAGGAACATCATCAGTTCCTAAGGTTCGCTTTTCTGGACAAACATTACCAGTTTGTGGCTCTTCCATTTGGATTAGCCACTGCTCCAAGGATTTTCACAAAGGTGCTAGGGTCCCTTCTAGCGGTTCTAAGACCAAGGGGCATTGCAGTAGTACCTTACTTGGACGACATTCTAATACAAGCATCGTCCCTGTCAAAGGCAAAGGCTCATACGGACATCGTTCTAGCCTTTCTCACATCTCACGGATGGAAGGTGAACAAAGAAAAGTGTTCTCTGTCCCCGTCAACAAGAGTTCCCTTCTTGGGAACAATAATAGATTCCTTAGAAATGAGGATTTTTCTGACAGAGGTCAGAAAATCAAAACTTCTAAGCTCTTGTCAAGTACTTCATTCTGTTCCTCGTCCTTCCATAGCGCAGTGCATGGAAGTAATAGGATTGATGGTTGCAACAATGGACATAGTTCCTTTTGCACGAATTCATCTAAGACCATTACAACTGTGCATGCTCAAACAGTGGAATGGGGATTATACAGACTTGTCTCCAATGATTCAAGTAGATCAAAAGACCAGAGATTCACTCCGTTGGTGGCTGACCCTGGACCATCTGTCCCAGGGAATGAGTTTCCGCAGGCCAGAGTGGGTCATTGTCACGACCGACGCCAGTCTAGTGGGCTGGGGTGCGGTCTGGGAATCCCTGAAAGCTCAGGGTCTATGGTCTCGGGAAGAGTCTCTTCTCCCGATAAACATTCTGGAACTGAGAGCGATATTCAATGCTCTCAGAGCTTGGCCTCAACTAGCAAAGGCCAAATTCATAAGGTTCCAATCAGACAACATGACGACTGTTGCTTATATCAATCATCAAGGGGGAACAAAGAGTTCCCTGGCGATGAAAGAAGTGACCAAAATAATTCAATGGGCGGAGGCCACTTGTCTGCGATCCACATCCCAGGAGTGGAATTTGGGAAGCGGATTTTCTGAGTCGTCAGACATTTCATCCGGGGGAGTGGGAACTCCATCCGGAAATCTTTGCCCAAATAACTCAATTATGGGGCAATCCAGACATGGATCTGATGGCGTCTCGTCAGAACTTCAAGGTTCTTTGCTACGGGTCCAGATCCAGGGATCCCAAGGCGACTCTAGTAGATGCACTAGTAGCACCTTGGACTTTCAACCTAGCTTACGTATTCCCACCGTTTCCTCTCATTCCCAGGCTGGTAGCCAGGATCAATCAGGAGAGGGCCTCGGTGATCTTGATAGCTCCTGCGTGGCCACGCAGGACTTGGTATGCAGACCTGGTGAATATGTCATCGGCTCCACCATGGAAGCTACCTTTGAGACAGGACCTTCTTGTTCAAGGTCCATTCGAACACCCAAATCTGGTCTCCCTCCAACTGACTGCTTGGAGATTGAACGCTTGATTCTATCAAAGCGTGGGTTTTCAGATTCGGTGATAGATACTCTGGTTCAGGCCAGAAAACCTGTAACTAGAAAAATTTACCATAAAATATGGAAAAAATATATCTGTTGGTGTGAATCCAAAGGATTCCCATGGAATAAGATAAAAATTCCTAAGATTCTCTCCTTTCTTCAAGAAGGTTTGGAGAAAGGTTTATCTGCAAGTTCTCTAAAGGGACAGATCTCTGCTTTATCTGTCTTACTACACAAAAGACTGGCAGCTGTGCCAGATGTTCAAGCATTTGTTCAGGCTCTGGTTAGGATCAAGCCTGTTTACAGACCTTTGACTCCTCCCTGGAGTCTAAATCTAGTTCTTTCAGTTCTTCAAGGGGTTCCGTTTGAACCCTTACATTCCGTAGATATTAAGTTACTATCTTGGAAAGTTTTGTTTTTGGTTGCAATTTCTTCTGCTAGAAGAGTTTCAGAGTTATCTGCTCTGCAGTGTTCTCCTCCTTATCTGGTGTTCCATGCAGATAAGGTGGTTTTGCGTACTAAGCCTGGTTTTCTTCCTAAAGTTGTTTCTAACAAAAATATTAACCAGGAGATAGTTGTACCTTCTTTGTGTCCGAATCCAGTTTCAAAGAAGGAACGTTTGTTACACAATTTGGACGTTGTCCGTGCTCTAAAGTTCTATTTAGAGGCTACTAAAGATTTCAGACAAACATCTTCCTTGTTTGTTGTTTATTCTGGTAAAAGGAGAGGTCAAAAAGCGACTTCTACCTCTCTTTCCTTTTGGCTTAAAAGCATTATCCGTTTGGCTTATGAGACTGCCGGACGGTAGCCTCCTGAAAGAATCACAGCTCACTCCACTAGGGCTGTGGCTTCCACATGGGCCTTCAAGAACGAGGCTTCTGTTGACCAGATATGTAAGGAAGCGACTTGGTCTTCACTGCACACTTTTGCCAAATTTTACAAATTTGATACTTTTGCTTCTTCGGAGGCTATTTTTGGGAGAAAGGTTTTGCAAGCTGTGGTGCCTTCCGTTTAGGTGACCTGATTTGCTCCCTCCCTTCATCCGTGTCCTAAAGCTTTGGTATTGGTTCCCACAAGTAAGGATGATGCCGTGGACCGGACACACCAATGTTGGAGAAAACAGAATTTATGCTTACCTGATAAATTACTTTCTCCAACGGTGTGTCCGGTCCACGGCCCGCCCTGGTTTTTTAATCAGGTCTGATGAATTATTTTCTCTAACTACAGTCACCACGGTATCATATGGTTTCTCCTATATATATTTCCTCCTGTCCGTCGGTCGAATGACTGGGGTGGGCGGAGCCTAGGAGGGATCATGTGACCAGCTTTGCTGGGACTCTTTGCCATTTCCTGTTGGGGAAGAGAATATCCCACAAGTAAGGATGACGCCGTGGACCGGACACACCGTTGGAGAAAGTAATTTATCAGGTAAGCATAAATTCTGTTTTAAATAAATCTAAATAAAATTACTATCATTAACTAAATTATTCCTATTTAAAACTAAATACTTACCTGTAAAATAAACCCTAAGCTAGCTACAATATAACTAATAGTTACATTGTAGCTAGCTTAGGGTTTATTTTTATTTTACAGGCAACTTTGTATTTATTTTAACTAGGTACAATAGTTATTAAATAGTTATTAACTATTTAATAACTACCTAGTTAAAATAAAGACAAATTTACCTGTAAAATAAAACCTAACCTAAGTTACAATTACACCTAACACTACACTACAATTAAATTAATTAGCTAAATTAAATACAATTAATTACAATTAAATAAAATTATCTAAAGTACAAAACCCCCCCACTAAATTACAGAAAATAATAAAGAAATTACAAGATTTTTAAACTAATTACACCTAATCTAATCCCCCTAACAAAATAAAAAAAGTCCCACCAAAATAAGAAAAAGCCCTACCCTACACTAAATTACAAATAGCCCTTAAAAGGGCCTTTTTGCGGGGCATTGCCCCCAAAGTAATCAGCTCTTTTACCTGAAAAAAAAATTACAATCCCCCCCCCCCAACATTAAAACCCACCACCCACACAACCAACCCTACTCTAAAACCCACCCAATCCCCCCTTAAAAAAAACCTAACACTAACCCCCTGAAGATCACCTTACTGGGAGACGTCTTCACCCAACCAGACCGAAGTCCTCAACGAAGCCGGGAGAAGTCTTCATCCAAGTCGGGCGAAGTGGTCCTCCAGACGGGCAGAAGTCTTCATCCAGACGGCATCTTCTATCTTCATCCATCCGGCGCGAAGCGTGTCCATCTTCAAGACATCCGACGCGGAGCATCCTCTTCAAACGACAGCTAAACACAGAATAAAGGTTCCTTTAAATTACGTCATCCAAGATGGCGTCCCTTCAATTCCGATTGGCTGATAGAATTCTATCAGCCAATCGGAATTAAGGTAGAAAAAATCCTATTGGCTGATGCAATCAGCCAATAGGATTGAAGTTCAATCCTATTGGCTGATCCAATCAGCCAATAGCATTGAGCTGGCATTCTATTGGCTGTTCCAATCAGCCAATAGAATGCCAGTTCAATCCTATTGGCTGATTGCATCAGCCAATAGGATTTTTTCTACCTTAATTCCGATTGGCTGATAGAATTCTATTCCCCCTATTGATTCCTATGGGGAAATCGTGCATGAGCACATTTAGCCAGCTCACCGCTAACGTAAGCAGCGCTGATATTGAGGTGAGATGTGGAGCTAAATTTTGCTCTACGCTCACTTTTTTACGGTTAACGCCGGTTTTGTAAAAACCCGTAATACCAGCGCTGTCTGTAAGTGAGCGGTGAGCATAAACGGCTCGTTAGCACCGCACCCCTGTTAACGCAAAACTCATAATCTAGGCGATTATTTGTGAAAAAATAAAATAATTAGATCTAATGATTGAACAGATGAAAGGTGTTCAGATGGGTGAGGGATTAAGATTATAGACAAATACAGTGAATTAATACAATAGTAGTTTGCATAAAGCTTTTAAGGATTACTGGACAATTGCCGGAGATATATAGAGTGAAATTAAGAGAAGCAGTAGATTTTATTTAAATCAAATCGATTTTAATCACAATGTAAATAACTAGTCAGTAAGCTTTGATTTAATTCATGGTTTTGTACATAAAGGTTTAATAACTTTTCAGATTATTTTTCCAGTTATATCAGAAAATGACTGATTTAGTTATATAACATTTAAAGGGACAGTCAAGCCAAAAAAAAACTTTCATGATTTAAATAGAGCATGTAATTTTAAACAACTTTCCAATTTACCTTTATCGCCAATTTTGCTTTGTTCTCTTGGTATTCTTAGTTGAAAGCTAAACCTAGGAGGTTCATATGCTAATTTCTTAGACCTTGAAGACTGCCTCTAATCTGAATGCATTTTGACCACTAGAGGGCATTAGTTCATGAGTTTCGTATAGATAACATTGAGCACAAGCACGTGAAGTGATCTAGGAGTGAGCACTGATTGGCTAAAATGCAAGTCTGTCAAAAGAACTCAAATAAGGGGGCAGTCAGCAGAAGTTTAGATACAAGGTAAAAAGTGTATTATTATAACTGTGTTGGTTATGCAAAACTGGGGAATGGGTAATAAATGTATTATCTTTTTTTTTAAATAACAAAAATTCTGGTGTTGACTGTCCCTTTAAAGATGCATAGATAATTAGGTTACTCATTCATATTTGATAAACCTTTCAGCTGTTCTTTATTGGAAGGAGAAAAATAACCATTAGCTTAATAATAACAATTTAAATAGTTTTATTTAACTAAACAAACCAAAACAATAACATTATAGGTTTCACTTTAATTTTTACTGCTTGCCCCTCTTTCCTCACAATTAGGTCCTTGTGCAGATCTATTCCACTCCAAACAATCTTCTATTCATTAAGCTTCTTGAAACTTAGTAAGGGGTTGATTATGTGTACATAGAATTGCAGGGGAACAGTGGGATTCATAGGACAGTGATGTGAAAATGAAACTTTTCTCAACTTTTTCTCAATTTCTCAATTTTTATATTTTTATTTTAGAACATTATTGCTGTGAAGAAGAGGCATGTTATTTTTGCAGACACTAATTCACAATTGTGAGAACTTCAAAATCAAGAATATGTGATAATATCTTCTAAATAGAAAAAAATGTCCAAAATCATGTCTGGGAGAGCATGACATTGTGAATGGATTAATGGGGGCCGAATTATCAAGCTCCATACAGAGCTTGATGCCCCTTGTTATGAAGAACTTGTCCACCTGCTCTGAGGCCGCATACAGAAATCAACCTGATCGAATATGATCGGGTTGATTGACACCCTCTGCTAGATGCTGATTGGCTGTGAATCTGCAGGGGGCGGTATTGCACAAGCAGTTCACAAGAACTGCTGGTGCAATGATAAATGCCAACAGCGTATGCTGTCGGCATTTATCAATGTGCGGCGGACATGATACGCTACATCGTATCATGTCAGTTCGCACATTAATAAATAGGCCCCATGGAATTAATTTACCAAAAAATAAAAACTACAGTTATGAATCTACAGCCTCTTCCTACTTAATTAAAAAATATTCCTTATTTTATGATACATAACCTTTGGATTATAACGTATGTTAAATAGAAAGCTTTTTCCTCAAAAAGCATCTTATTTTAGAAAATCCTATTTAAATTTAAAAAAAATAATAATTTTAAATTTAAAAAATCTGGTTTAAATAAAATGAAAATCCGATGTTTTTTGTAATAATAAAAAAAAGCATTGAATTTTATCCACCCTGAAGAGAAACAAAAACTACTAGTACATGGTAAAATATTGTATTATTTCATATAACTGCTGAAGGTCAAATCTATCTAAAGTTAATAGATCTGTGTGATCTTTTTATTTCCAGATATTAGGTGGAAAAATAAATTTTGGGGCAAATCAATGGAAATACTGCCTTTTGGAACAGTGAATGTCACAATTCCAAAGTAAGTTGAATAACATTTATTTAATTCTGTCATATTTATTTACACTTCTAATGTTGCCAGTTGATACTTAAGGGTCAGAAAAGTTGTATTTAAAATGCATTGCATTTGGGGTCCTCAATACAACTAGTAGCATGTTTGTACAAAGGCTTCTGTTATATGTTATGATTGCTAGAATTATCATTTCCATCTAAAGGGGAGGAAAGTCCACAGCTTCATTCATTACTATTGGGAATTAAGAACCTGGCCACCAGGAGGAGGCAAAGACACCCCAGCCAAAGGCTTAAATACCTCCCCCACTTCCCTCATCCCCCAGTCATTCTTTGCCTTTCGTCCACGGATGCCAGTCTGCCAGGATGGGGAGCTGTTTGGGGTGCCTGGATGGCACAAGGAAAGTGGTCCAGGGAGGAATCCTTCTGATCAACATCCTAGAACTACGAGCAATCTACAATGCTCTGAAGGCTTGGCCTTCTTTGGGGTCGGTCAGTTTTATCAGATTCCAGACCGACAACATTACCTCGGTGGCTTACATCAACAATCAGGGGGGGGAGAGGAGCTCCCTCGCGATGCGGGAGGTGTCTTGGACTCTGGAGTGGGCGGAGTCCCACGACTGCTCGCTCTCAGCGATTCACATTCTGAGTGTGGACAACTTGGAAGCAGACTTTCTCAGCAGACAGTCCTTCCATCCAGGGAAATGGTCTCTTCACCCCGAAGTGTTTGCGGAGATTTGTCACAGATGGGGAACACCGGAGATAGATCTCATGGCCTCCAGACTCAATTGCAAACTACCTTGATACGAGTCAAGGTCCTGGATCCCCAGGCAGAGCTGCTAGATGCCTTAGTGGTTCCTTGGGGATTCAGCCTAGCTTACATTTCCTCCGTTACCACTTCTACCTCACATAGTGGCATGCATCAAACAGGAGCGGGCCTCGGCCATTCGGATTGCTCCTTTGTGGCCGCGGAGGATGTGGTTTGCGGATCTGGTGGGGATGTCATCCTCTCCGCCATGGAGGTTACCCTGTTGCAGGGATCTGCTGTCACAGGGCCCCTTTCAGCATCAAAATCTAGATTCTCTGAGGCTGACTGCGTAGGGATTGAACGCCTAGTCTTAGCTAAGAGAGGTTTTTCTGAAAGTGTGATTGATACTCTAATTCAGGTAAGGAAGCCAGTCACTCGTCGCATCTACCATAAGGTGTGGAGGACTTAGTTGTCCTGGTGTGAGAAGCATGGTATCCAGGATTCTGTCCTTTCTCCAAGACGTTTTGGAGAAGGGTCTTGCCGCCAGTTCCTTAAAAGGACAGATTTCGGCATTATCAGTCTTGTTGCATAGGAGACTTGCTGAGCTCCCTGACATACAATCTTTTGTTCAGGCTCTGTCTAGAATCAGACCTGTCTTTAGGTAGTCGGCTCCGCATTGAAGCTTAAACTTAGTCCTTAGGGTTTTGCAGAGGGTTCCGTTTGAACCTATGCATTCCATAGACATTAAGGTTCTGTCCTGGAAGGTTTTCTTCCTGTTGGCTATTGCATCGGCACGCAGAGTATCTGAGCTAGCTGCCTTGCAATGTGACCCTCCTTATCTGGTGTTTCATGCAGATAAGGCTGTACTGCGCACTGGGTTGGGGTTTCTCCCCAAGGTGGTGTCTAACCGTAACATCAATCAGGAAATAATTGTTTCTTCTTTGTGTCCTAACCCTTCTTCAAAGGAGAGGTTACTTCATAACCTGGATGTGGTTCGTGCCTTGAAGTTTTATCTTCAGGCTACCAAGGATTTCAGACAGTCTACATCTCTTTTTGTGGTGTATTCTGGTAAGCGCAAGGGGCAAAGGGCTTCTGCTACTTCTTTGTCTTTTTGGTTGAGGAGCTTGATTCGCTTGGCTTATGAGACAGCGGAACATAAGCCTCCTCAGAGGATCACGGCTTATTTAACTAGAGCCGTGGCATCGTCTTAGGCCTTCAAGAATGAGGCCTCTATGGAGCAAATTTGTAAGGCGGCTACCTGGTCCTCCTTACACACTTTTACAAAGTTTTACAAATTTGACGTTTTTGCTTTTGCGGAAGCTGTTTTTGCAGGCTGTGATGCCCTCAGATTTGGGTCCGCCTTTTACTGTCCCTGTTTCATTCAGTGTCCTCTAGAGCTTGGGTATATGTTCCCAATAGTAATGAATGAAGCCGTGAACTCTCCTCCCCTTTAGATGGAAGACATAAATTATGCTTACCTGATAATTTCATTTCCATCAAGAGGAGGAGAGTCCACGGCTCCCGCTTGTATCTCCGTTGGGCGGGCCTAAATTTTTTCATCTTCTGACACCTTTTTTACCCTGATATTTCTCATACTGTTCCTGGTTCCCTCGGCAGAATGACTGGGGATGAGGGAAGTGGGGGAGGTATTTAAGCCTTTGGCTGGGGTGTCTTTGCCTCCTCCTGGTGGCCAGGTTCTTAATTCCCAATAGTAATGAATGAAGCCGTGGACTCTCCTCCCCTCGATGGAAATTAAATTATCAGGTAAGCATAATTTATGTTTTTAACATGTATACAATAGGCTACAGACACAGCTGTAGGCTTTTTACATGTACATCTGTCTTTTTTTGCATGCTCAGTACCAGTTATGTCACGTGATACTTGAAGAACTCACAGGAGTCATAGACACATGATCCCAATGTAGAATACTAGTAGAATAATGTAATGTAGAATACTAGTAGTCTTAAATTAATAATTTTTGAGTACAAATATAATATTTAGTCTTAAAGGTTATTTAATATGAGGAATTTTAGATCCTTAATCTGACTTGTAAAGTGCATATATATATGTATATTTATGCAATATTTTCTAATTTTATCCCAGAGTGACAATATAACTACGTCCATAAAATATATCTGTTTATTTACACAGCTTTTTATGGCTCATTGAGGAATTAACAATTAAATTCTAACTAATCCAGATATATATATGTTATGTTTTCTTGACCATGCAAGGCATAAATTATATGAAATCTGGCTTATTATTTAGCTAAAAAGGGGCTTAGGGGTTAAAAAAATTGAATCGAGTGGCGGCGATGTGGGGGGACCTCGGTTTAGCGGTACATAGGTAGTTTATGGGTGTTAGTGTACTTTAGAGTACAGTAGTTAAGAGCTTTATGAACCGGCGTTAGCCCAGAAAGCTCTTAACTACTGACTTTTTTCTGCGGCTGGAGTTTTGTCGTTAGAATTCTAACGCTCACTTCAGACACGACTCTAAATACCGGAGTTAGAAAAATCCCATTGAAAAGATAGGATACGCAATTTACGTAAAGGGATCTGCGGTATGGAAAAGTCGCGGCTGAAAAGTGCCTGCAATAAAGAAGCGTAAAGCTCCGTAACGCAGCCCCATTGATTCCTATGGGGAAACTAAATTTATGTTTACATCTAACACCCTAACATAAACCCCGAGTCTAAACACCCTAATCTTACACTTATTAACCCCTATTCTGCTGCCCCCGACATCGCCAACACCTACATTATATTTATTAACCCCTAATATTCCGCTCCGGACATCGCTGACACCTACATTATACTTATTAACCCCTAATCTGCTGCCCCCAACATCGCTGACACTATACTAAATTTATTAACCCCTAAACCTAAGTCTAACCCTAACACCCCCTAACTTAAATGTAATTCAAATAAATCTAAATAAAACCTACTATCATTACCTAAATAATTCCTATTTAAAACTAAATACTTACCTATAAAATAAACCCTAAGCTAGCTATAATATAACTAATAGTTACATTGTATCTAGCTTAGGGTTTATTTTTATTTTACAGGCAAGTTTGTATTTATTTTAACAAGGTAGAATAGTTATTAAATAGTTATTTACTATTTACTAACTACCTAGATAAAATAAATACAAATTTACCTGTAAAATAAAACCTAACCTGAGTTACACTAACACCTAACATTACACAACAATTAAATAAAATGACCTAAATTACAAAAAATAAAAAACAAATTATCAGATATATAAACTAATTACACCTAATCTAATAGCCCTATCAAAATAAAAAAGCCCCCCAAAATAAAAAAAAAAACCCTAGCCTAAACTAAACTACCAATAGCCCTTAAAAGGGCCTTTTGCGGGGCATTGCCCCAAAGAAATCAGCTCTTTCACCTGTAAAAAAAATACAAACAACCCCCCCAACAGTAAAACCCACCACCCACACAACCAACCCCCCAAATAAAATCCTAACTAAAAAACCTAAGCTCCCCATTGCCCTGAAAAGGGCATTTGGATGGGCATTGCCCTTAAAAGGGCATTTAGCTCTATTGCTGTACAAGCCCTAACCTAAAAGTAAAACCCACCCAATAAACCCTTAAAAAACCTAACAATAACCCCTGAAGATCCACTTACAATTTTGAAGAGCCAACATCCATCCTCAACGAAGTCGGGAGAAGTCCTCAACGAAGCCGGGAGAAGTCTTCATCCAAGCCGGCAGAAGTGGTCCTCCAGACGGGCAGAAGTCTTCATCCAGACGGTATCTTTTATCTTCATCCATCCGGCGCTGAGCGGGTCCATCTTCAAGACATCCGGCTCAGAGCATCCTCTTCAAATGAAGTCTTCTTCCAGAATGAAGGTTCCTTTAAATGACGTCATCCAAGATGGTGTCCTTTGAATTCCGATTGGCTGATAGAATTCTATTAAAGGTGAAAAAATCCTATTGGCTGATGCAATCAGCCAATATGATTGAGCTTCAATCCTATTGGCTGATTGTATTTATTTTAGCTAGGTAGTTAGTAAATAGTTAATAACTATTTAATAACTATTCTACCTAGTTAAAATAAATACAAAGTTGCCTGTAAAATAAAAATAAACCCTAAGCTAGCTACAATGTAACTATTAGTTATATTGTAGCTAGCTTAGGGTTTATTTTATAGGTAAGTTTTAAATTGGAATAATTTAGATTTATTTTAATTATATTTAAGTTAGGGGGTGGTAGGGTTAGGGTTAGACTTAGGTTTAGGGGTTAATAAATTTAGTATAGTGGCGGCGACGTTGGGGGCGGCAGATTAGGGGTTAATAAATGTAGGGAGGTGGTGGCGATGTTAAGGGCGGCAGATTAGGGGTTAATAATATTTATAAAGCAAAATGTCACAGTTCCAGTGTAAGAATAGGCAGGGAGAGATTCTGAAAGTTTAAAGTACAATTTATTTATACTTGCATTAAAATAGTGATACAGACACAGCAAACTGACAGACACCATGGCTGACGTGTTTCCTGCCTCACGGCAGTTCATCAGAGCTGAGAGCCGTGATGTCTGTCAGTTTGCTGTGCCTGTATCACTATTTTAATGCAAGTATAAATAAATTGTACTTTTAACTTTCAGAACCTCTCCCTGCCTATTCTTACACTGGAACTGTGACATTTTGCTTTATTTGTATCTTGGAATCAATGGGTTTTGGAGAGCCCTAGCAGCTCCGGAGTTCGAAGCAGCTCTCACTTGTATTACTTAACAGGTGTTATATAGGGGCTGCACGCTGTAAGCAATACCAACACTTTACTTTCTGCATTGCAAGGAACACGCTAGCTACAGTGATTGAAATAGCGTGCAAGAGACGTTTCTTTTCTAGTTGTGTTGCTTTCTACAGGTGTGATAAGTCCTCTGTTATTGTTTATTTGGAATGTTCACGTATACATATTTGACTTGGTGATATCCGCTACAGTGGGATTCCTGTTTGGAGTCGTTTTCACCAAGGAAACGTTTATTCGCATTACTGTCCATATACACTGCTAACAAACCACCAATAAATTTTTGGACCTTAATAATATTTAACTAGTGTTTGCGATGCGGGAGTGTGGCGGTTTAGGGGTTAATATGTTTATTCTAGTGGTGGCAATTCGGGAGCGGCAGATTAGGGGTTAATAATTTTATTTTAGTGTTTACGATGCGGGAGGGCCTCGGTTTAGGGGTTAATAGGTAGTTTATGGGTGTTAGTATACTTTTTAACACTTAAGTTATGAGTTTTATGCTACAGCTTTGTAGTGTAAAACTCATAACTACTGACTTTAGAATGTGTTACGAATCTTGTGGTATAGGCTGTACCTCTCACTTTTTGGCCTCCAAAAAAAAGCTTGTAATATCGGCGCTATGGAAGTCCCATTGAAAAAAGACTTTACGAAAATTGCGTAAGTTAATTTGCGGTACGGCCAAAAAAGTGTGCGGGACAGCTGTACCAACAAGACTCGTAATAGCGGTAGTGAAAAAGCAGCGTTATGAGCCTTAACGCTGTTTTTTTACTCATAACACAAAACTTGTAATCTAGCCGTATGTTTGTTATACTGTATCTAAAATGATGGTGAAATTCTGTCTGATGATCAGGTTTCTGATAAGGATACTGAATCTTCCACGTTTAAAGTTGAACATATTAGATATCTGCTAAAAGAGGATTCTAAACCTACTAAGGGAAAAATCTGTTAAGCAGTTGAATTTGATTTTCAAGCCATTCCTAAGTCACAATGAAAACTGAAGGTATGGCCCTTGATCCAGGTTAGTTTCTGGTAGGGGGCACATTACGCCTTTTTCAAGAGGCCTGGGGGTCAATTTATTATTGGCCGAATTTGGGCTTGCTAGAAACAGGAGTTAAGAAGCAGCGGTCTATAGACCGCTGCTCCTTAACTCCTATGCCACCTCTGAGGATGCGTACAGCAATCCGCCGGATCCTATGCGATCTGGCTGATTGACACCCCCTGCTAGCGGCCGATTTGCCGCAAATCTGCAGGAGGCGGTATTGCACAAGCAGTTCACTAGATAGAATACGGGCAGCATATGTTGTCCGCATTCAGCAATGTCTGGCGGACATGATATGCTACAGCGTATTATGTCTGCCAGAGTTTAATAAATTGACCCCCTGGTCTCAATCTGTACAGGATCCTTGGGTTCTGAGCATTGTCTCTAATAGATACAGGATGGATTTCAGACCAAGGCCTCCCAGAGGAAGGTTTCATCAGTCCTATGTTTCAAAGAACCATGTGAAAGCTCAGGCTTTCCTTCACAGTGTTCAGGAAATAGAACTTATGGGAGTAATTGTTCCAGTTCCGTCTCCAGAACAGGGCCAGAGTTTTTATTCTAACTTGTTCATAGTTCCAAAGAAAGAGGGAACTTTCAGACCAATTCTGGAAGTTCCTTCCTTCAAAATGGAAACAATTTGAACTATCCTTCCCCTTGTTAAACAGGGACAATTTATGTTAACATTAGAATTGAAGGATGCTTACCTTTATATTGCTATTCACAGAGAGTTCAGTTCCTTCATTTTGTTTTTCATAGACAAACATTATTATTATTATTTGTGGCTCACCCATTTGGTTTGATTACCGCTCTCAGGATCTTTACAAAGGTCCTTGAGCTCTTCAAGCTCAAGTAATTTCTGTAGTGCCTTACCTGGATGATATCTTGGTACAGGCTCAATCTTTTACCTTAAGCTAGCTCTCATACCAACAATTTTTTGTTGTTTCTTTACAAGTATGGCTGGATAATTAACACTCCAGAACTCTAATGCCTCAGACCAGAGTATCCTTCCTTGGAGTCATAACAGACTCAATTTCAATGAGACTTTCTCTAAAAGATCAAAGGCAATCCAAATTTCAGACAACATGCCTGAAACTTCAGTATCTTTCCAATCCTTCTGTTGCTTTATGTATGGATATTCTAGGTCTGATAATTGCCGCATCAGACGCAATGCCATTTGCTTGATTTCATATAAAATTCAGAAGAATGGTCTCTGCATCTGGAAGTGTTCAATAAAATAATAGATCTTTGGGGTCTTCCAGAAATTGACCTAATCGGTTCCCATTTGAATAACAAACTTCCCAAATATTTTGCAAGATACCGAGATCCTCAAGTGGAGTCAGTATATGCTCTAAAAACTACATGGGTATTTTATTTAGCCTACATTTTTCCACCAATAATTCTTCTATCCAGAGTGATATCTCGGATCAAACAAGAACAATCACCAATAATCTTGATCCCTCCGACTTTGACACAATCTTTTATCACAAGGTCCTTTCTATCATCATAATCTCATGTCTCTCAACTTGAAGACTATGAGAATGAATGTCTGATTCTCCAACAGAGAGGTTTTTCAAATGAGGTTATTAAAACCTTAATTCAAGACAGAAAAACTGTTACTAGAAAGATTTATCACAACATTTGGAAGACGTTTCTGAGATGGTGTGAAAAGAATAACTTCAGTTGGCATTCTATTAGAATTCCTATCATTCTTCAGTTTTTACAAGAGGGTTTGGATAAAGGTTTATCTGCCAGTTCTCTCAAAGGTCAGATGTCAGCCTTATCTCTTTTGTTTCACAAACATATTGCGAAAATTCCTGATATTCAGATTTTTGTTCAGGCTTTGGCTAGAATTCAGCCTGTATTCTAACCAATTTCTCCTCCATGGATTTTGGATTTGGTTCATAGAATTCTACAGTTTCCTCCTTTTGAACCATGGACGTAAAACTTATTTCATGGAAGGTTTTATTTTTATTAGCAATTTCTTCTGCTAGGAGAGTATCAGAACTGTCAGATCGTCCCTCATCTTATTTTCCAACAGGATAAGGCAGTTTTGAGGACTAAATTTGACTTTTTACCAAAAGTTGTCTCAGCTGATAATATTAATCAAGAGATTGTGGTTCCTTCTATTTGTCACAATCCTCAAATTACAAAGAAACAAAGAAAGACTTCTTCATCATTTGGATGTGGTTAGGGCCTTGTAGTTACATTTACAGGTTAACAAAGAATTTCAAAGTTCTTCTAGTCTTTTTATCCATTTCTCTGGCCCTCGAAAGGATTTAAAAGCTTCAGCTGTTTCTTTGCTTGGCTTGGCGTAAGCTCCTTATACACAAGGCTTAATTGGAGGCTGGTAAGTCTCCTAATAAACGTATTACAGCTAATTCTACTAGATTTGTTTCTACTTCTTGGGCTTTTAAAACAAGGCTTTGATTTAAAAGGCAGAATTAAAAGGCATCAACTTGGTCATCTCTACATACTTTTCCGAATTTTTATTATTTTGATGTTTTTGCTTCTTCTGAAGCGACATTTGGAAGCAAAGTCCTTCCCTGCTTTGTCCATTGCTACATTTTTCTTTTATTCCCCGTGCTTGGCTATACGTGTAACTGGCAAACCCATAAGGTGGGAGGGATGAAGAGTGTTGAGAGTTTTGGGAAAACGTGCCTTTTCTTTCATGTAATTAGCAAGAGTCCATGAGTTAGTGACGTATGGGATATACATTCCTACCAGGAGGGGCAAAGTTTCCCAAACCTTAAAATGCCTATAAATACACCCCTCAATTCAGTTTTACAAACTTTGCCTCCCATGGAGGTGGTGAAGTAAGTTTGTGCTAGATTTTACGTTGATATGCGCTTTGCAGCAGGCTGAAGCCCGGTTTTCCTCTCAGAGTGCAGTGAATGTCAGAGGGATGTGAAGAGAGTATTGCCTATTTGAATACCATGGTCTTCCTCTAGGGGATCTATTTCATAGGTTCTCTGTTATCGGTCGTAGAGATTTCTTCTCCTACCTCCCTTTTCAGATCGACGATATACTCTTATATACCATTACCTCTACTGATTCTCGTTTCAGTACTGGTTTGGCTATCTACTATATGTAGATGAGTGTCTTAGGGTAAGTAAATCTTATTTCTATTTATGACACTCAAATCTATGGTTGGGCACTTTATATGTAAAGTTCTAAATATATGTGTTTAAACTTATATTTGCCATGATTCAGGATAATCAGTATTCCTTCATTCAGACTGTCAGTTTAATTTTTTTGGGAAAATGCATATAAATTTTATTTTTTCTTACCTTAAATTTTCAATTGACTTTTTTTCAAAATTACGGGCTGTTAGGCTCGCGGGTGCAGAAAATGCTTCTATTTATTGCGTCATTCTTGGCGCAATACTTTTTTGGCGCAAAAATTTTGTCATTTCCGGCGTCATAGTTGGCGCCAGAAGTTTTCACGTAATTGCGTCATTTTTTACGTATGTGTATTGCGGAAGTTTTTTTGGCGCCAAAAAATATGGGCGTCATTCTTGGCGCAAAAATGTGTGGGCGTTATGCTTGGCGCCAAAAATGTAGGCGTCATACTTGGTGCCAGTTTTTTTCCCATTATTTCAGTCTCATTTTTCAGTTGCTTCTGGTTTTCTAGAAGCTTGTTTTATTTTCATTTTTTCCCATTCCTGAAACTGTCATTTAAGGAATTCGATAATTTTGCTTTATATGTTGTTTTTTCTATTACATATTGCAAGATATTCCAAAAACTGTTCCTGTATCAGAAAATACTGAGGGATTCCTGATGACTGATATCAGTCCTACCAAAGCTAAGTTCATTTATTTTAATGTTATGAATGTTTATCTTTAGCTATGGTTTGTAATAAGTTATTATGATAAACTTTTACATGCAGAGTCCATTAGTATTTATGCATTATCTATTGCTATTCTTTTTACATCTAATGTACAAGATGTATTTAGGAATTTCTAAGAATATTTTTCTGATTCTATTCTAAAGGCTTTGTCTGCCATCCCGCCTTCTAATAAAATTTTTAGGTATTTTTTAAACTTCTCATTTAGTTGATGAAGTTTCAAATGACCAACAACATACTGAATTATCCTTCTCTGATGGTGTTTTTTCTCATTCAGAATATTCTTCATCAGATATTGACACTAACAAATCTACTTTTTTATTTTAATATTGAGTACATTCGTTCTTTGTTGAAAAGGTGTTGATTATTTTGGATATTAAAGTAACTAGTTCTTTTGATTGAGACTAGCTAACATTTAAATTCTGCTTATTAACCTTCTGTGGTTTCTTCAGAGGTTTTCTCCAGTTCCTTATACTAGGGAATGGAATAGGCCGGGAATTTCTTTTATTCCTTCTTTAAGGTTTTTAAATTGTATCCTTTGCCGGCAGTTAGTTTTAAGTTTTAAGGAAAGATTCCCCAAGTTAATGGGGCTATCTCTACTCTTGCTTAACATACTACTATTCCTATAGCAAATAGTATTTATTTTTTTCCTTCAGATGGGAAATTTGTATCTTATTTAAGGAAAATTATTTATTTTCAGGTACTTTTTTTAGACCTGTAATTTATGTGGCTGATGTTGCAACTGCTTCAACTTTCTGGTTGGAAACTTTAGTGCAACAAGTATCGGATTATGATTTGTTTAGCATTGTTAAGTTGATCAACATGCTAATAATTTCATTTGTGTCGTCATTTTTTTGATATTTTCGCAAATGAGGTTTAATCTATGTCTTTAACTATTTTAGCTAGAAGAACGTTGTGACTTCAATCTTGGAATGCTAATTTGATTTCTAAATTCCATATTTCTTTTTTTCCAAGGTAATCAATAATTTGGTTCACAATTGGATTCAATTCTTCTACTGTTACTCTGGGCTTCAAGATTGAGCTCTAAGACTAAATCTTAAGCTTATATTAGTTTTTGTTCTTACTAAGGAACGGAATCCTATTTCTTCCCCAAGTAACATGTTTATAATTGGAAGTTTTCTTCATTCAATTTAAGCCCTTTTAAATATCAAAGTCAGCTCCTCAAATTTGCATGTAGGTGCGATTCTTATTCCAGCTTAGCTGGTAAGGGGCAGGTTAAGACTTTTTAAAGATTGTTTGGTTCAATTCGGTCCAAACTTCTTAGATTTGGGTACAGAATAGAATTCAGAGTAAAACCGCCTGTGAGAAGTCTTTTTTTTCTCTAACATATTCCAGCTATTCCAGTAAGGCTCACACTTTCCTGAAGTGTGTTTCAGACCTGTATGTATTGGGTACTTGTGAAGCGCGGCTGGTCACCCGTTGGGGCTCAAGGCGCTGCTCAGACCTGGAGTTTTCTGGGGTATTTATACCAGTTCCATTTTAGGAACAGGGTTTGGGGGTTTTATTCAAAACTATTCATTGTCTCAAAGATAGAAAATCTTTTTGAATTGTCATAAGTGTACCATCTTTTAGAATGGTGTTTATATGGTCTATTCTGCCTTTTGGTCAGTGAGGGCATTATTTGCTTACAATAGATACAATAGATGCATATCTTCATTTTCTGTTTTCATTCAGATTATTTTCATTTTCTGAGATTCTCTTTTTTTGACAAGCATTACCAATTTGTTGCTTTTCCTTCTGGTCTAGCGACAGCTCTAAGAATCTTTTCAAGGTTCTCAGTGTTTCCTTATTTGGACGGTCTCGTGGTACTGGCTCAGTCTTTTCGTTCTGCGGAATCTCATACGATTCAACTTTTGTTGTTTCTTCAAGACATGGTTAGAGGATCTTTTTATCAAAAGCTCTTTGATTCCTCAGACAAGGGTAACCTTTTTTAGGTTTCCAGATAGATTGTGTCAATGTCTTTGTCTCTAACAGACAAGTGACAATTTTATTGGGTTCCGTTTGTGGGAACCTTCAGTCTCTATTATTTCCTTCAGTTGCTATATGCATGGAAGTTTTTAGGTGTCATGGCTGCAGCATTGGATTCGATTCCCTTTGCTCATTTTCATAGGAAACCTTTCCAGTTTTTTATGCTGAATTTATGGTGCGGGGATTCTAGGATATCACTTTTTATAACTTTGAATCCCAATGTTCAACTATCTTTGACTTGGTGGTTAGATCACCATCATATAATTCTACCGGTCTCTTCGGTTCATTCAACCTGGACCATGATCACTACAGACGCAAGTCTTTTAGGTTGGGAGGCTGTCTGGGGATCTCTGTCAGAACAAGGGGTTTGGAAATCTCAGGAGGCGAGATTACCATTCGATATTTTGGAACTCCGTGCATTTCTCAGAGTTCTTCAGTTTTGGCTTCTTTTTGAAGACAGAGACGTTTATTGTTTTTCAGACAGACAATGTCACAACTGTGGCGTATGTCAATCATCAGGGTGGGACTCTCAGTCCTTGGGCTGTGAAAGAAGTATCTTGGATACTTGCTTGGGCTAAATCCAGCTCTTGTCTAATTTCTGTGGTCCATATCCCAGGTATAGACAATTGGGAAGCGGATTATCTCTGTTTATCAAGCTTTACATCCGGGAGAATGGTCTCTTTACCCAGATGTGTTTTTTTCAAATTGTTCAGATGTGAGGGCTTCCAGAAATAGATCTGATGACATCTCATCTAAACAAGGAACTTCCCAGGGGCCTATTCAGGCCCAGGGATCCTCAGGCGGAAGCAGTGTATGCATTGACACTTCCTTGGAGTTGTCAATCTGCCTATATTTTTACGCCTCTGGTTCTTCTTTTTAGAGTGATTTTCAAAATCATCAGGGAGCAATCTTTTGTGTTGCTGGTGGCTCCAGCATGGCCACACAGGTTTTGGTATTTGGTTCTTGTTCGGATGTCCAGTTGCCAATCTTGGTCACTTCCATTAAGGCCAGACCTTATATCTTAACATTCGTTTTTTCCATCAGGAACCCAAATGATTAATTTGATGGTATGGAAATTTAACGCTTAGTACTTAGTCATAGAAGTTTCTCTGACTCAGTGATTAATACTATGTTGCAGGCTCGTAAATCTGTGTCTAGTAAGATTTATTATCGAGTTTGGAAGATTTACATCTCATGATGCTCTTCTCATAAATTCTCTTGGCATTCTTTTAGAATTCCTAGGATTTTATAGTTTCTTCAGGATGGTTTGGATAAGGGTTTTTGTCTGCAAGTTCTTTGAAGGACAAATCTCTGCTTTTTCTGTGCTGTTTTCACAAAAATTTGCTTATCTTTCTGTTATTCATTGTTTTGTTCAGGCTTTGGTTCGTATCAAGCCTGTCATTAAGCCAATTTCTCCACCTTGGAGTCTTAATTTGGTTCTGAGGGCTTTACAGGCTCTTCCGTTTGAGCATATGCTTTCTTTGGACATTAAAATTACTTTCATGGAAAGTATTGTTACTTTTAGACATCTCTTCAGCTAGAGAAGTTTTTGAATTATCTGCTCTTTCTTGTGATTCTCCTTTTTCTGATTTTTCATCAGGATAAGGTGGTTTTGCTGTCTTCATTTCGAATTTTACCTTAGTTGTGAATTCTAACAACATTAGTAAAGGAATTATTGTCCCTTTCTTGTGTCCTAATCCTAAGAATTCTTTGGAAAGATTCTTACATTCTTTCGATGTGGTATGAGTTTTGAAATATTATGTTGAAGCTACTCAGATTTCAGAAAGACTTCTAGTCTATTTGTTATCTTTTCTGGTTTTAGGAAAGGTCAGAAGGCTTCTGCCATTTCTTTGGCATCTTGGTTAAAGCTTTTGATTCATCATGCTTATTTGGAGTCGGGTTAATCCCCGCCTCAGAGGATTACGGCTCATTCTACTAGGTCAGTTTCTACTTCCTGGGCTTTAAGAATGAAGCTTCTGTTGATCAGATTTGCAAAGCAACGACTTGGTCTTCTTTGCATACTTTTACTAAATTCTACCACTTTGGTGTTTTCTCTTCTTCAGAAGCAGCTTTTGGTAGAATAGTACTTCAGGCAGCTGTTTCAGTTTGATTCTTCTGCTTATAATTTCAGTTTTTTTTCATTATAAAAATTGAAACTTTTGATTTGGGTTGTGGATTAATTTTTCAGCGGAATTGGCTGTCTTTATTTTATCCCTCCCTCTCTAGTGACTCTTGCGTGGAAGTTCCACATCTTGGGTATCTGCTATCCCATACGTCACTAACTCATGGACTCTTGCTAATTACATGAAAGTAAACATAATTTATGTAAGAACTTACCTGATAAATTCATTTATTTCATATTAGCAAGAGTCCATGAGGCCCACCCTTTTTGTGGTGGTTATGATTTTTTTGTATAAAGCACAATTATTCCAATTCCTTATTTTTGATGCTTTCGCTCCTTTCTTATCACCCCACTTCTTGGCTATTCGTTAAACTGAATTGTGGGTGTGGTGAGGGGTGTATTTATAGGCATTTTAAGGTTTGGGAAACTTTGCCCCTCCTGGTAGGAATGTATATCCCATACGTCACTAACTCATGGACTCTTGCTAATATGAAAGAAATGAATTTATTAGGTAAGTTCTTACATAAATTATGTTTTCCTAGTGGCTAGGAAGTGAATCCCTTGCATAATGGATCATGGACACTCACCACCATAAAATAAGTGAATTTATCAGGTAAGCATAAATATTGTTTTTTTGCAAACTTAAATATATTATACATTATCCCAACTGTATATAACATGCACAACTGCACATTTCAATTACAACTTTTAAGTCAGTTTAAAATATTACACAAACTCATCTAATCTGTATATGAGTGTTGCTAGCAGATTGCATTTTTAAGTGGATTGTTGTGTTAAATTCAACTCTTTCAATAATGGTGGCTATACTTAAAGATCATCAGCACACATATATAGCTCTTTATACATCTGAAATACAACCATATTTATAAAAATAAAAATTTGCTTTTATTTTTTTATACTTCATGCAAAAACACACACTAGTTTTAATATAAATTTAAAAATAGCATTACCATGACTTCTGCCACCCATTGACCCATTGCAAGTTAAAATTTTAATAGCTAGTTTTCCCTTTGCCATGAAGCCCCAACCCATTTGCAAAATTCGCTGTATAAAATGGGTAAGTGGTTACTCAGAGCCTTTTTATAAAGTTTGCAAGATTAAACCACACTTACTAAGGCATGAATAATCTGACTCAGATTTTGCCCTTTAGCCAATGATGTCAGAATGACTAGTCAACTGTTACCGTTTGGGGGGTTTTTACTCCAGAAACACAAAAAATGGATTTCAATTATAACTTTCTGTTTCAACATGGAATTGTTATCTTTTAGATCTATTTAAGAGAAGCCACAGTGAGGGCCAGATTACAAGTGGCGCGCTAACAGTTACTCGCAAGAAATATCAGGTTTATCGTGGCTGTTTGTGCGTGTCAGAAGGCTCGCTTGTATAAAAAGTTAAAAATATAAACCTGATTGCTTGAGCGCAATTGAATTTAACGCTTGTCAGGATAGCAACGCTCATAATACAATCTAATAAAAATCATTAAAAAATGGACATATACAGATAAATACATACATACAGATATATATTATTTTATTTTTTTAAATGTATTGGAGCCCTTTGCAGACAAGCAGATGAAAACATGTTAAAGCATATTTATGCAATATTCATTTTTAATAAAGTGTTATACTGTGAATTTAAATATTTCACATTCCAATGTTCTGCACATAACAGAATATGTTCTAAGTATTTTAAAATATATATTTCTATATATATCTGTATATAGCTATACCTATATATAATTATATATATACTGTATATATATATATATATATATATATATATATATATATATATATATATATATATATATATATATATATATATATACCATCAGATATATGTAGAAATATGTATATATGAATAAATAGAACATATTCTGCTATGTGAAGAACATTGAAATGTGAAATATTCATATTTTTATGTCGGGTTAGCGCACTTGATTTTGGGTTTGTGCACGAGTAGGGTGTTAGATTTTTACCCACACTTTTTTTGCTCCATTGACTGCTATGGATAAATAGGTTAACACGGTTGTAATATTCTAACTTCAGATTTTTGCGTGCATCAGGTTAGCGTGTGAGCAAAAACAGTTTACTTTCAACTTGTAATACGAGTGCTACCAAATGTGCGCAAAAAGCTTACTTCTAGTGGAGTTACTGTGGGAGCGAAAAAATACCACTCCACTTGTAATCTGGCCCTCAGTGGTGAATGCAGCCAAATTAATGTGGAATTAGATTACAGACATTTTTTACTTTGCTAATATATGTTTATAAGGTTTCTTGTGTACAGCAAAAAGGAAAGCAGTGTGTGTGTTGTATACTATCAAAAGTACAGAGTTGGCCATAGAGATATCCAACTGTCCCAAATAGTAACAACTACTTTCAGGAGTCTCGGATCCCTACAGCACTTTGCTCTTAATATCAGTGTAAAAGTAGGTTTGCCAAATATATTTGGTTAAGAAGTCTCTGGATTTTTCTTTTTAGATATGGAGACTGTTACATCTGGAATAAAGTTACCACATGTATACACAATATCCTCAGTGGAAGAAGGTGGATAGAGCATTATGGAGAAATAACCATAAGGAACACAAAAAGTAGCATTTCTACATGTAAAATGACATTTATTAAGGTAAGATTATAAAAAAAAGTATAGTGAATACTCTCATTGATCAGTTTATAAATTGTGTTAATTGTGGCTGAATAATATATAGTATCTGACTGCTGAAAATGTATAATGTGAGAGACAAAGTGGGAAAATTAACAACACAGATGAGCGTGAGGAAGTAGAATGAAGTTAGGAGCATAAAAGCATTTCATGTCTACTATAGAAAATGACCATATTGAACAGGTAAGGAAAAAGAAGGGAAACAGTAGAAAATTAAGGCTTACTGAGGATGAAAAGTGGTTGTGTTTGTGTAATAATGTGTCACCTTGATAGAACCATATCAGTAGTTGTGGAGTAGATGGCCTGAGGGGTAGAAACCCCACTCTTACATATACTTTTGCTTGAGTCAGTTCAGTTTCTAACCTTTTTGGCCTAAGGTAGACTGTGCTTGAGCGCTGCCACATAAGTCTTTTGAACAGTACAGCAATCTACTACTGCAAGGATTTAGCCATCCCAACTATGGTATGTACATGTATCACAGATACATCTGTGATAATAGCTCAGACAATTATAGGCAATTCAGAAATCTTGCACAAATGAATGTGGTCAAGCCAAGTTAACAGGCTTATAGTGAAGCTATATATATATAGTTTACAGGACAGGTACTTCAGGCAACAAACCACAGGTAATGAAAGCACAAAATATGCAGGATGGCTAGCAAGACATTTGGTATGAGAACAACTAAGCTTCAAGAGGGGAAGGCCATAACCCTGGGGAAAGCTTCACTGTCAAATAAGTGACAGAAGAGCTCACACATTAGAAGGAATGTGTTCCCACCCTTTAGACAGGCACTTTCAAGAGAAATATGATGCTAGTGAGAATGGTGTTCTCTGGGCCATTGTGACATAACCCCACTCTCCTTAAAGCATCATCCAGGTTGCAAATTAGAAATTAACTACCATGAATGTTCTAAATGTTCTTCAGGCCCCAATACTCCCTGCTGAATAATATATTCAGATTTACTGGGATGTATACAGGATATAAGGGAGCACAGTATCTCAAAGTTCAAAACACCATTCACAAGGCAGTTGTAATTTAAATCCACATGCCTGAGAGACTATAAGAAACAGGCCAATTAATTTATTCACCAGTATCTTGGAAAGCACAAATCATCCCTATTGTAGGGGCATAGCCAATCACAATCTCCAGTCTTAAAATCAGAAATGACTATTTTTTGTAATGGGCCAGAGTAGGTGGAGTATTTTTCTGAACAGGACAGGTCAATATTAAACCAAACAACAGATGGCAACAATTCTGCTTGGAGAACTCAGTAGGTAGCTTGCTGAGTAGTCCAATAAATCTCAGAATTATTTTACTGAAGTCAAAATATTTACAACAGGGAGGGCAGAGCCAGCGCTCAGAGAAGTTGAGTGCACATTTAGTGAGCTCCGTCTTCCTCTTAAAGCAAAAACATTACAAACGTGGTTAAAAAGTTGAAATGCAAACAGGTATTATGCCCTAAATTGGCTGGATACCTGTCAGGACATTTGACTCGCTGCACACTTACAGGAGCAAACTCAAAGGGGAGAATTTGTTAGAACGGTATCCAACACTCCTACAAGTGTAGCGCCACGTGTGAGGGCCTTGTACAGCTTGGGTCATGGACAAGAAGGTGCGCTATCTCTCTTTCATCTTCAGGAACGCTCCAGATGCTTAAAGGGACACTGAACCAAATATTTTCTTTCGTGATTCAGATAGAGCATGCAATTTTAAGCAACTTCCTAATTTACTCCTATTATCAAATTTTCTTTGTCCTCTTGCTATCTTTATTTGAAAAATAAGGCATCTAAGCTAAGGAGCCAGACAATGTTTGGTTCAGTACCCTGGACAGCACTTGTTAATTGGTGGGTGAATTTATCCACCAATCAGCAAGAACAACCCAGGTTGTTCACCAAAAATAGGCCGGTATTTAAACTTACGTTCTTGCTTTTCATATAAAGATACAAAGAGAATGAAGAAATTTTGATAATAGGAGTAAATTAAAAAGTTGCTTAAAATTGCATGCTCTATCTGAATCACGAAAGAAAAAATATGGGTTCCGTGTCCCTTTAAGTGTGTCAGCCTTAAAATGAAGAGGAAGATGGAACTGCAACCCTTAGCGCCTTTAGACCCTTACGCGTGAATAGCCGCACTTTACAAGAACCCGATAGATAGATGCCACGAGGACCAACGTGAAACCTCCATATAAAGCAGTAAGAGGAGATTTTATTTTTTTTGTGTAGGGGCAGTTTTAATTACAATGTAGGCCTGCAGGTCTTCCGGCACAGTATCAATTCCTAAAGTATTACTGGATTCTTTAACATTTTAAAAAATACTCTTTTTCTACCTTGATTACACAAGTAAAACAATGTATACGCAAGGAGGCCTATTCACTTTTCTGAAAGGTGATGACAGCTCTACCCTGATTGCCTTAGTTAGGGCCCACAGAGCCTTAAGAACCTAACCTCCTGATGGACAGCCCCCAAGAGAAGTCATAGTCAAGGTCACTAGCTTTGCTGTCAAGGATGACTTGATGACGAGGGCTAGGCAAAAGCAGCCCATAAAATTCAACTCTGACAATCTGCAAATCTTTTTAGGACTTAACACCACAAACACTCCAAAAAAAGGAGAGATCTGCACCCAGTCACTAATTTTCTTTGCCAGCATAATATCCCATACATATAGGGATTCCCCTTTCATTTATTGATCAAGTGGAAAAGAATCGCCTGAAGGTCCATCACCAATGTGATAATAACCAGGGCACTTAATATTACTTCACCAACTTCATCAGAGGAATCTTCTCCCCACAAGTCAGAACAATGTCAACAACCTCTCCCACTCCCTCAGAGAACTGATTGGCATCTCATATCCTACAAGAGATGTTACAAGCAGATGCACAAATCACCCAGCCATCTAAATGATGGGCATTAAAACATACCTGTATCCTTTTGCGAAGTTTATTGCTCTCTATGGTAAATTATCCTGGGTAATTTGACCTTTAACAGGCTATCTGTAAACAACTTTCAATTGGTTACCATTTGTTAATTCTTTAAGCTGATATTAGGTGTCTTTTCTTTGTCTGATGAGGAAACACCTCCTCGTTATTATTGTGGTAAAATGCATATGATGTTTATTTGTTATAGTGTTTTTTCTGTATTTCTCATACTATAATATCTTATCTATAATGTCTTAATATCTCAGCAAGCTCATGTCACAAAGATAGGGTGTCAATGGTAGCATTTATCACTCACTTTCTACCATTAGATATATTGTTTCAATTTATTCATGACAAATAATAATTCACAAGTGATATACTAATTTTAGATCCACTAGGGTACCAATATATTTTTCTCCTTCCTTTCCTCAACATTATCGTAGTACTAATAAATCCAAAAAAGTTTATAGGGTAAGCTTCCTTACTCATAAATCTTTTCCTTTCAAATTATTGCAGAATGACAAAGATAAAGATGGGAGATTTCTAGGTATATGTGGCCTTCTATTCGGAAACCTATAACACTAATCAATATTTACGCCCCTAAAAGAGATCAAGATACATTTATCAAAAATATAACAACAAAAAAATGATCTTGTTAAATGACCATTAATAGTAGCAGGTGACCTAAATGTGGCTCTTCATCCCAGTCTTGATTGCTCTAATTCTAACACTTGTGTAGCGTGCAAAACATAGATGTCCATTTGACAATGCCTCAAAAATCTTAATCTGTACGATACATGGCGCTATGTACATCCAAAAGATTTACATTTTTTCTCTCACCGCAAAAAAAAAGTTATTCTAGACTTGATTATGTTTTAGTGGATCATAGAGCCCTCTCTTATCTGATGCAACCTAATATATAGAAAAAGAATAGCAAGCGGGTGACAGCAAATTCCAGTATATATTTATTCAAAAAAGGGCAACGTTTCGTGACCTTATCCCTTAATCATGCCATGCTTAACACAAACACTGAAGTGATTTATATATAGGTGTACCACTAGGTGGTGCTCATGAATAATTAACCCATTCTTCACATATATATATATATACTCACAATTTGAACTATATAATTTAAACAATATTATTATTATTTCATAATAATTCATCACTCCTGATATGTATAGCAGCAACTAATATAATAATAAATGTAATATTATTATAGAAAATAATTTCATCATATAAGATTTTGCAATCAACATTAATTCATCATAAGAATACAGTGAGATCCCAATCTTTATTTAACCCTTTAGGTTCTAAGCTCTCAAGCTCATAAATCCAATAGGATTCCTTTTGTTTCAGCATTAATTCCTTATTACCCCTTCTTTGTGGAGTGTCAATATTGTCAATAATTTGACATTTTAATTGACTAATAGAATGGCCAGCTTTCAAAAAGTGAGCAGCTAAGGGGGCTTTTAAATTACCAGTTTGAATATTGCTTTTGTGTTCAATAATCCTGTCCTTAGCAGGTCTAGTGGACTCAACCACATAAACACCTCCACATGGACATTTAATCATATATATTAAAAAAGAGGTTAAGCAGGTAAAAAAGCTTTTTATATTATACTTTTTCCCAGTGTGGGGGTAATAACATACTGACCCTTTGGTCATATTACTGCCACAGGAACACCCTAAACAGGGATAGCAACCTTTATTTTTAGTGGTAATATAACCCAAACCTGTTCTAATACTTGAACCAATGTCCGCTTTGGTCAGCTTACTTTGAATATTAGCACCCCTTTTAAAGGCTGGCATAGGAGAATTTTGAAATTCAGCTATAGTGGGGTTACAGTCAGACAGAATATTCCAATGCTTCTTCATAATTCGTAGTATTTCTTTACTTTGAGCATTGTACTCAGAGACAAAAATCAATCTATCATTTTTCTGTTCCCTATTCTTAACTTTGTTCTTAGAACTCAATAAGTTAGACCTGGGGATAGATTTAACCATTTCAATCTCCTTGGTAATTAAATTAATTAGGTATCCCCTCTCAATAAACCTCTCTCCCATCTCTGTCAATCTTTTATCAAATATACTATCATCTGATATGATCTTACGCACTCAAAGCATTTGACTATGGGGAAGAGATCTTAAAAGAGAGGGGGGATGAGCACTTTCAAACCTCAGCAGGCTGTTCCGATCGGTTTTCTTTTTAAATAGATCAGTTTTAAACCCATTACCTGTTTTAATTACCCTCACATCCAGGAAGTCTACCTGTTCTTCACTCCAGGTTAATTTGAATTTAATGTAATTAGTTGAAATATTTAAGTCATTTACAAAATCCTCCAGGGTTCCAACGTCGCCCAACCACACGCCAAAAATATCGTCAATATATCGCCACCAGGTGGCGTCATATTGAACGAAAAGATCACTTGAAAAAACATATCTTTCCTCATAACAATTCATAAAAATGTTGGCATACTTGGGGGCGACGTTGGAACCCATGGCAGTACCTTGGAGTTGAAGAAAGTAGTCGTCCTGGAAAAGAAAATAATGACCACACAATATGATAGAAAGCAAACGAATAAAAAAATCTACTTGAATAGAATTATACTTTTTATCAGTCCTCAATATTGTATCCACTGCATCAATCCCACTAGTATGTTTAATGTTGGTATAAAGGCTTTCAACATCTAAGCTAAACTTAATGAATTTATTAGTGGGTAAGTCAAGGGAATCCAATTTAGATAGAAAATCACCTGTATCTTTGATAAAAGAACTAGACATTTCAACATAAGGGCGCAGGATTTAAAAATATTGCGATATTAGTGAACACAGAATTAGTGCTTGCAACATTTGGACGCCCGGGAGGGTTAGTCACATTCTTATGCACTTTAGGAAGGGCATATATCACTGGAGTGTAAGGGTCATCAACCTTTAAAAATGAAACCACATCCTTACTAATAATCCCACTATTAGCTGCTTTAGAGATTGTCATATTTATCTCTTTCTGTAATTTAAATATAGGATTATAGCCAAGCTTTTTATAAACTAGATTGTTATTCAATTGGTTTCTAATTTCATTGATATAATTACATTTATCTAACACAACAGTTGCACCACCCTTGTCGGCCCTCTTTAGCACTATATCAGGTTGGTTTTGAAGTTTTTGTAAGGCTAAACGTTGATCAACTGAAATATTAGTACCCTTTTGTTTATAATGCTTCCCCGTATTCTTAAATCTCTCAACCTTCAATTGTAATTTAGTTAAATCCCTCTGAATTAAAGATGTATATGTTTCTATGCTGTGATTACTCACATTAGGGATATATTTACTTTTATTCCTAAGGCCTAGTTGTTTCAAATGGATCATAGGACTCTCATTATCCGGAGCTGAATTCACAGCCCTATTCACAGTCTTAAGCTTTAAAGTTCTTATAAATCTGTAAATGTCTTTCTGCAATTGGAAAAAGTTACAGTTCTTAACTGGACAGAACGAGAGTCCCTTATTTAACAGTTCGGTTTCAGCATCAGACAGGTCATAGTTTGAAATGTTAATAACATTTATGTTGCGCTTCCTTAAGGGTGGGCTTATCATTGCCATCTATAGTGCTCAAGCTTACCCTTAATGTCCCGGTATCATTAGTGTCCACCTTTAATATCCCCGTTTTGACCGGAGTTGCCTGGCTGATCTTTTCCTTACTTCCTTGTTTGAACTGCCTCGTTCCTGATCCGACTCCCCCGGCGATGTATCCTGCGACTCTATACTACTGCCGCTCTGCGTTGGCCCATGGCTCTGACGTCTTTGTGTATGCGACGTGTATCTCCGTCAGGCGCCTTCTGGGTCATAGCGCCATCTATACACTCTCCCTGAGGCGTAATCCTGCTCATCTCGAGCGAACTTAGTGCGTTTCCTTTCCTCTATGGATTTTTTCAGATCTGCAATCTTTGCATTGGTGTCCTGCAATACTTTATCCAGTTCATCCGATGGTAAGGATTTTTTAAGATTACTTTCCATGGTGGATAGTTTGACACTCTGCTCCTCTATTTCTTTATTAAGGCACTCCACGGTCAGGACGATCAGATCCATTGAACACTTATTCAGTATGTGTTCAAACCTGTTGCAATATTCTTCATTGTCTCTTATTAATGTAGGCCTTGCTCCCATCCGTAATCCTCTGGGGATCCTTTTAACAGGTTGGTATTCAGCCAAAGTGTTTGCATGCAAATTAAATGCCAAGTTCTTTTTAGACAACTTTTCATATTCCTGGGCTGTGTGTTCAGATGGAGCAGTCTTCAAAAAGTCTCTTGAACCCTTGGTTAAAGTGGTTATTCTTGCTGCTTCCATGTCAGAGTAAGAAAAAGTTACACAAGCATCTTGTCTTTCTTCCATTTTAAATGCCAGGTGCACGAAAATGAGGCAGGAAAACAGTATAGATATACAGGTATTTCAGCACTCTAGCACGGTATTGCAAGTCACCCATGGGCCACTGCTTAAGCCCAAAAATCCATACAAAGAATAGCAAGCGGGTGACAGCAAATTCCAGTATATATTTATTCAAAAAAGACAAAAAAGGGCAACGTTTCGGGACCTTATCCCTTAATCATGCCATGATTAACACAAACACTGAAGTGATTTATATACAGGTGTACCACTAGGTGGCGCTCAAGAATAATTAACCCATTCTTCACACACATATATATATATATATATATATATACTCACAATTTGAACTATATAATTTAAACAATATTATTATTATTTCATAATAATTCATTACTCTTGATATGTATAGCAGCAACTAATATAATAATAAATGTCATATTATTATAGAAAATAATTTCATCATATAAGATTTTGCAATCAACATTAATTCATCATAAGAATACAGTGAGATCCCAATCTTTATTTAACACTTTAGGTTCTAAGCTCTCAAGCTCATAAATCCAATAGGATTCCTTTTGTTTCAGCATTAATTCCTTATTACCCCTTCTTTGTGGAGTGTCAATATTGTCAATAATTTGACATTTTAATTGACTAATAGAATGGCCAGCTTTCAAAAAGTGAGCAGCTAAGGGGGCTTTTAAATTACCAGTTCGAATATTGCTTTTGTGTTCAATAATCCTGTCCTTAGCAGGTCTAGTGGACTCACCTACATAAACACCTCTCACGGATATTTAATCATATATATTATAAAAGAGGTTAAGCAGGTAAAAAAGCTTTTTATATTATACTTTTTCCCAGTGTGGGGGTAATAACATACTGACCCTTTGGTCATATTACTGCCACAGGAACACCCTAAACAGGGATAGCAACCTTTATTTTTAGTGGTAATATAACCCAAACCTGTTCTAATACTTGAACCAATGTCCGCTTTGGTCAGCTTACTTTGAATATTAGCACCCCTTTTAAAGGCTGGCATAGGAGAATTTTGAAATTCAGCTATAGTGGGGTTACAGTCAGACAGAATATTCCAATGCTTCTTCATAATTCATAGTATTTCTTTACTTTGAGCATTGTACTCAGAGACAAAAATCAATCTATCATTTTTCTTATCCCTATTCTTAACTTTGTTCTTAGAACTCAATAAGTTAGACCTGGGGATAGATTTAACCATTTCAATCTCCTTGGTAATTAAATTAATTAGGTACCCCCTCTCAATAAACCTCTCTCCCATCTCTGTCAATCTTTTATCAAGTATAACATCATCTGATATGATCTTACGCACTCAAAGCATTTGACTATGGGGAAGAGATCTTAAAAGAGAGGGGGGATGAGCACTTTCAAACCTCAGCAGGTTGTTCCGATCGGTTTTCTTTTTAAATAGATCAGTTTTAAACCCATTACCTGTTTTAATTACCCTCACATCCAGGAAGTCTACCTGTTCTTCACTCCAGGTTAATTTGAATTTAATGTAATTAGTTGAAATATTTAAGTCATTTACAAAATCCTCCAGGGTTCCAACGTCGCCCAACCACACGCCAAAAATATCGTCAATATATCGCCACCAGGTGGCGTCATATTGAACGAAAAGATCACTTGAAAAAACATATCTTTCCTCATAACAATTCATAAAAATGTTGGCATACTTGGGGGCGACGTTGGAACCCATGGCAGTACCTTGGAGTTGAAGAAAGTAGTCGTCCTGGAAAAGAAAATAATGACCACACAATATGATAGAAAGCAAACGAATAAAAAAATCTACTTGAATAGAATTATACTTTTTATCAGTCCTCAATATTGTATCCACTGCATCAATCCCACTAGTATGTTTAATGTTGGTATAAAGGCTTTCAACATCTAAGCTAAACTTAATGAATTTATTAGTGGGTAAGTCAAGGGAATCCAATTTAGATAGAAAATCACCTGTATCTTTGATAAAAGAACTAGACATTTCAACATAAGGGCGCAGGATTTAAAAATATTGCGATATTAGTGAACACAGAATTAGTGCTTGCAACATTTGGACGCCCGGGAGGGTTAGTCACATTCTTATGCACTTTAGGAAGGGCATATATCCTTGGAGTGTAAGGGTCATCAACCTTTAAAAATGAAACCACATCCTTACTAATAATCCCACTATTAGCTGCTTTAGAGATTGTCATATTTATCTCTTTCTGTAATTTAAATATAGGATTATAGCCAAGCTTTTTATAAACTAGATTGTTATTCAATTGGTTTCTAATTTCATTGATATAATTACATTTATCTAACACAACAGTTGCACCACCCTTGTCGGCCCTCTTTAGCACTATATCAGGTTGGTTTTGAAGTTTTTGTAAGGCTAAACGTTGATCAACTGAAATATTAGTACCCTTTTGTTTATAATGCTTCCCCGTATTCTTAAATCTCTCAACCTTCAATTGTAATTTAGTTAAATCCCTCTGAATTAAAGATGTATATGTTTCTATGCTGTGATTACTCACATTAGGGATATATTTACTTTTATTCCTAAGGCCTAGTTGTTTCAAATGGATCATAGGACTCTCATTATCCGGAGCTGAATTCACAGCCCAATTCACAGTCTTAAGCTTTAAAGTTCTTATAAATCTGTAAATGTCTTTCTGCAATTGGAAAAAGTTACAGTTCTTAAATGGACAGAACGAGAGTCCCTTATTTAACAGTTCGGTTTCAGCATCAGACAGGTCATAGTTTGAAATGTTAAAAACATTTATGTTGCGCTTCCTTAACGGTGGGCTTATCATTGCCATCTATAGTGCTCAAGCTTACCCTTAATGTCCCGGTATCATTAGTGTCCACCTTTAATATCCCCGTTTTGACTGGAGTTGCCTGGCTGATCTTTTCCTTACTTCCTTGTTTGAACTGCCGCCTGTGTCTCCGTCCACCACGCCTCGTTCCTGAACCGACTCCCCCGGCGATGTATCCTGCGACTCTATACTACTGCCGCTCTGCGTCGGCCCATGGCTCTGACGTCTTTGTGTATGCGACGTGTATCTCCGTCAGGCGCCTTCTGGGTCATAGCGCCATCTATACACTCTCCCTGAGGCGTAATCCTGCTCATCTCGAGCGAACTTAGTGCGTTTCCTTTCCTCTATGGATTTTTTCAGATCTGCAATCTTTGCATTGGTGTCCTGCAATACTTTATCCAGTTCATCCGATGGTAAGGATTTTTTAAGATTACTTTTCATGGTGGATAGTTTGACACTCTGCTCCTCTATTTCTTTATTAAGGCACTCCACGGTCAGGACGATCAGATCCATTGAACACTTATTCAGTATGTGTTCAAACCTGTTGCAATATTCTTCATTGTCTCTTATTAATTTAGGCCTTGCTCCCATCCGTAATCCTCTGGGGATCCTTTTAACAGGTTGGTATTCAGCCAAAGTGTTTGCATGCAAATTAAATGCCAAGTTCTTTTTAGACAACTTTTCATATTCCTGGGCTGTGTGTTCAGATGGAGCAGTCTTCAAAAAGTCTCTTGAACCCTTGGCTAAAGTGGTTATTCTTGCTGCTTCCATGTCAGAGTAAGAAAAAGTTACACAAGCATCTTGTCTTTCTTCCATTTTAAATGCCAGGTGCACGAAAATGAGGCAGGAAAACATTATAGATATACAGGTATTTCAGCACTCTAGCACGGTATTGCAAGTCACCCATGGGCCACTGCTTAAGCCCAAAAATCCATACAAAGAATAGCAAGCGGGTGACAGCAAATTCCAGTATATATTTATTCAAAAAAGACAAAAAAGGGCAACGTTTCGGGACCTTATCCCTTAATCATGCCATGATTAACACAAACACTGAAGTGATTTATATACAGGTGTACCACTAGGTGGCGCTCAAGAATAATTACCCCATTCTTCACACATATATATATATACTCACAATTTGAACTATATAATTTAAACAATATTATTATTATTTCATAGTAATTCATTACTCTTGATATGTATAGCAGCAACTAATATAATAATAAATGTCATATTATTATAGAAAATAATTTCATCATATAAGATTTTGCAATCAACATTAATCCATCATAAGAATACAGTGAGATCCCAATCTTTATTTAACCCTTTAGGTTCTAAGCTCTCAAGCTCATAAATCCAATAGGATTCCTTTTGTTTCAGCATTAATTCATTATTACTCCCTCTTCGTGGATTGTCAGTATTGTCAATAATTAGAAATGTTAATTGACTAATAGAATGGCCAGCTTTCAAAAAGTGAACAGCTAAGGGGGCTTTTAAATTACCAGTTTGAATATTGCTTTTGTGTTCAATAATCCTGTCCTTAGCAGGTCTAGTGGACTCACCTACATAAACACCTCCACATGGACATTTAATCATATATATTAAAAAAGAGGTTAAGCAGGTAAAAAAGCTTTTTATATTATACTTTTTCCCAGTGTGGGGGTAATAACATACTGACCCTTTGGTCATATTACTGCCACAGGAACACCCTAAACAGGGATAGCAACCTTTATTTTTAGTGGTAATATAACCCAAACCTGTTCTAATACTTGAACCAATGTCCGCTTTGGTCAGCTTACTTTGAATATTAGCACCCCTTTTAAAGGCTGGCATAGGAGAATTTTGAAATTCAGCTATAGTGGGGTTACAGTCAGACAGAATATTCCAATGCTTCTTCATAATTCGTAGTATTTCTTTACTTTGAGCATTGTACTCAGAGACAAAAATCAATCTATCATTTTTCTTATCCCTATTCTTAACTTTGTTCTTAGAACTCAATAAGTTAGACCTGGGGATAGATTTAACCATTTTAATCTCCTTGGTAATTAAATTAATTAGGTATCCCCTCTCAATAAACCTCTCTCCCATCTCTGTCAATCTTTTATCAAATATACTATCATCTGATATGATCTTACGCACTCAAAGCATTTGACTATGGGGAAGAGATCTTAAAAGAGAGGGGGGATGAGCACTTTCAAACCTCAGCAGGCTGTTCCGATCGGTTTTCTTTTCGAATAGATCAGTTTTAAACCCATTACCTGTTTTAATTACCCTCACATCCAAGAAGTCTACCTGTTCTTCACTCCAGGTTAATTTGAATTTAATGTAATTAGTTGAAATATTTAAGTCATTTACAAAATTCTCCAGGGTTCCAACGTCGCCCAACCACACGCCAAAAATATCATCAATATATCGCCACCAGGTGGCGTCATATTGAACGAAAAGATCACTTGAAAAAACATATCTTTCCTCATAACAATTCATAAAATGTTGGCGTAGTTGGGGGCGACATTGGAACCCATGGCAGTACCTTGGAGTTGAAGAAAGTAGTCGTCCTGGAAAAGAAAATAATGACCACACAATATGATAGTAAGCAAACGAATAAAAAAATCTACTTGAATAGAATTATACTTTTTATCAGTCCTCAATATTGTATCCACTGCATCAATCCCACTAGTATGTTTAATGTTGGTATAAAGGCTTTCAACATCTAAGCTAAACTTAATGAATTTATTAGTGGGTAAGTCAAGGGAATCCAATTTAGATAGAAAATCACATGTATCTTTGATAAAAGAACTAGACATTTCAACATAAGGGCGCAGGATTTTATCTAGAAATATTGCGATATTAGTGAACACAGAATTAGTGCTTGCAACATTTGGACGCCCGGGAGGGTTAGTCACATTCTTATGCACTTTAGGAAGGGCATATATAACTGGAGTGTAAGGGTCATCAACCTTTAAAAATGAAACCACATCCTTACTAATAATCCCACTATTAGCTGCTTTAGAGATTGTCATATTTATCTCTTTCTGTAATTTAAATATAGGATTATAGCCAAGCTTTTTATAAACTAGATTGTTATTCAATTGGTTTCTAATTTCATTGATATAATTACATTTATCTAACATAACAGTTGCACCACCCTTGTCGGCCCTCTTTAGCACTATATCAGGTTGGTTTTGAAGTTTTTGTAAGGCTAAACGTTGATCAACTGAAATATTAGTACCCTTTTGTTTATAATGCTTCCCCGTATTCTTAAATCTCTCAACCTTCAATTGTAATTTAGTTAAATCCCTCTGAATTAAAGATGTATATGTTTCTATGTTGTGATTACTCACATTAGGGATATATTTACTTTTATTCCTAAGGCCTAGTTGTTTCAAATGGATCATAGAACTCTCATTATCCGGAGCTGAATTCACAGCCCAATTCACAGTCTTAAGCTTTAAAGTTCTTATAAATCTGTAAATGTCTTTCTGCAATTGGAAAAAGTTACAGTTCTTAACTGGACAGAACGAGAGTCCCTTATTTAACAGTTCGGTTTCAGCATCAGACAGGTCATAGTTTGAAATGTTAATAACATTTATGTTGCGCTTCCTTAAGGGTGGGCTTATCATTGCCATCTATAGTGCTCAAGCTTACCCTTAATGTCCCGGTATCATTAGTGTCCACCTTTAATATCCCCGTTTTGACTGGAGTTGCCTGGCTGATCTTTTCCTTACTTCCTTGTTTGAACTGCCGCCTGTGTCTCCGTCCACCACGCCTCGTTCCTGATCCGACTCCCCAGGCGATGTATCCTGCGACTCTATACTACTGCCGCTCTGCGTCGGCCCATGGCTCTGACGTCTTTGTGTATGCGACGTGTATCTCCGTCAGGCGCCTTCTGGGTCATAGCGCCATCTATACACTCTCCCTGAGGCGTAATCCTGCTCATCTCGAGCGAACTTAGTGCGTTTCCTTTCCTCTATGGATTTTTTCAGATCTGCAATCTTTGCATTGGCGTCCTGCAATACTTTATCCAGTTCATCCGATGGTAAGGATTTTTTAAGATTACTTTCCATGGTGGATAGTTTGACACTCTGCTCCTCTATTTCTTTATTAAGGCACTCCACGGTCAGGACGATCAGATCCATTGAACACTTATTCAGTATGTGTTCAAAACTGTTGCAATATTCTTCATTGTCTCTTATTAATTTAGGCCTTGCTCCCATCCGTAATCCTCTGGGGATCCTTTTAACAGGTTGGTATTCAGCCAAAGTGTTTGCATGCAAATTAAATGCCAAGTTCTTTTTAGACAACTTTTCATATTCCTGGGCTGTGTGTTCAGATGGAGCAGTCTTCAAAAAGTCTCTTGAACCCTTGGTTAAAGTGGTTATTCTTGCTGCTTCCATGATCCGACTCCCCCGGCGATGTATCCTGTGACTCTATACTACTGCCGCTCTGCGTCGGCCCATGGCTCTGACGTCTTTGTGTATGCGACGTGTATCTCCGTCAGGCGCCTTCTGGGTCATAGCGCCATCTATACACTCTCCCTGAGGCGTAATCCTGCTCATCTCGAGCGAACTTAGTGCGTTTCCTTTCCTCTATGGATTTTTTCAGATCTGCAATCTTTGCATTGGTGTCCTGCAATACTTTATCCAGTTCATCCGATGGTAAGGATTTTTTAAGATTACTTTCCATGGTGGATAGTTTGACACTCTGCTCCTCTATTTCTTTATTAAGGCACTCCACGGTCAGGACGATCAGATCCATTGAACACTTATTCAGTATGTGTTCAAACCTGTTGCAATATTCTTCATTGTCTCTTATTAATGTAGGCCTTGCTCCCATCCGTAATCCTCTGGGGATCCTTTTAACAGGTTGGTATTCAGCCAAAGTGTTTGCATGCAAATTAAATGCCAAGTTCTTTTTAGACAACTTTTCATATTCCTGGGCTGTGTGTTCAGATGGAGCAGTCTTCAAAAAGTCTCTTGAACCCTTGGTTAAAGTGGTTATTCTTGCTGCTTCCATGTCAGAGTAAGAAAAAGTTACACAAGCATCTTGTCTTTCTTCCATTTTAAATGCCAGGTGCATGAAAATGAGGCAGGAAAACAGTATAGATATACAGGTATTTCAGCACTCTAGCACGGTATTGCAAGTCACCCATGGGCCACTGCCTAAGCCCAAAAATCCATACAAAGAATAGCAAGCGGGTGACAGCAAATTCCAGTATATATTTATTCAAAAAAGACAAAAAAGGGCAACGTTTCGGGACCTTATCCCTTAATCATGCCATGCTTAACACAAGCACTGAAGTGATTTATATACAGGTGTACCACTAGGTAGCGCTCAAGAATAATTAACCCATTCTTCACACACACACACATATATATATATATATATATATATATATATATATATATATATATATATATATATATATATATATATATATATACTCACAATTTGAACTATATAATTTAAACAATATTATTATTATTTCATAATAATTCATTACTCTTGATATGTATAGCAGCAACTAATATAATAAATGTCATATTATTATAGAAAATAATTTCATCATATAAGATTTTACAATCAACATTCATTCATCATAAGAATACAGTGAGATCCCAATCTTTATTTAACCCTTTAGGTTCTAAGCTCTCAAGCTCATAAATCCAATAGGATTCCTTTTGTTTCAGCATTAATTCATTATTACCCCCTCTTTGTTGAGTGTCAGTATTGTTAATAATTAGAAATTTTAATTGACTAATAGAATGGCCAGCTTTCAAAAAGTGAGCAGCTAAGGGGGCTTTTAAATTACCAGTTTGAATATTGCTTTTGTGTTCAATAATCCTGTCCTTAGCAGGTCTAGTGGACTCACCTACATAAACACCTCCACACGGACATTTAATCATATATATTATAAAAGAGGTTAAACAGGTAAAAAAGCTTTTTATATTATACTTTTTCCCAGTGTGGGGGTGATAAAATACTGACCCTTTGGTCATATTACTGCAACAGGAACACCCTAAACAGGGATAGCAACCTTTATTTTTAGTGGTAATATAACCCAAATATATAGTGGTAATATAACCCAAACCTGTTCTTACTTTGAATAGTAGCACCCCTTTTAAAGGCTGGCATAGGAGAATTTTGAAATTCAGCTATAGTGGGGTTACAGTCAGACAGAATATTCCAATGCTTCTTCATAATTCGTATTTCTTTACTTTGAGCATTGTACTCAGAGACAAAAATCAATCTATCATTTTTCTGTTCCCTATTCTTAACTTTATTCTTAGAACTCAATAAATTAGACCTGGGGATAGATTTAACCATTTCAATCTCCTTGGTAATTAAATTAATTGGGTATCCCCTCTCAATAAACCTCTCTCCCATCTCTGTCAATCTTTTATCAAGTATACCATCATCTGATATGATCTTACGCACTCAAAGCATTTGACTATGGGGAAGAGATCTTAAAAGAGAGGGGGGATGAGCACTTTCAAACCTCAGCAGGCTGTTCCGATCGGTTTTCTTTTTAAACAGATCAGTTTTAAACCCATTACCTGTTTTAATTACCCTCACATCCAGGAAGTCTACCTGTTCTTCACTCCAGGTTAATTTGAATTTAATGTAATTAGTTGAAATATTTAAGTCATTTACAAAATCCTCCAGGGTTCCAACGTCGCCCAACCACATGCCAAAAATATCGTCAATATATCACCACCAGGTGGCGCCATATTGAACGAAAAGATCACTTGAAAAAACATATCTTTCCTCATAACAATTCATAAAAATGTTGGCGTAGTTGGGGGCGACGTTGGAACCCATGGCAGTACCTTGGAGTTGAAGAAAGTAGTCATCCTGGAAAAGAAAATAATTACCACAAAATATGATAGTAAGCAAACGAATAAAAAAAACTACTTGAATAGAATTATAATTTTTATCAGTCCTCAATATTGTATCCACTGCATCAATCCCACTAGTATGTTTAATGTTGGTATAAAGGCTTAGAGTGAAGAACAGGTAGAGTTCGTGGATGTGAGGGTAATTAAATCAGGTAATGGGTTTAAAACTGATCTGTTTAAAAAGAAAACCGATCGGAACAGCCTGCTGAGGTTTGAAAGTGCTCATCCCCCCTCTCTTTTAAGATCTCTTCCCCATAGTCATATGCTTCGAGTGCGTAAGATCATATCAGATGATGGTATACTTGATAAAAGATTGACAGAGATGGGAGAGAGGTTTATTGAGAGGGGATACCCAATTAATTTAATTACCAAGGAGATTGAAATGCTTAAATCTATCCCCAGGTCTAACTTATTGAGTTCTAAGAATAAAGTTAAGAATAGGGATAAGAAACATGATAGATTGATTTTTGTCTCTGAGTACAATGCTCAAAGTAAAGAAATACTACGAATTATGAAGAAGCATTGGAATATTCTGTCTGACTGTAACCCCACTATAGCTGAATTTCAAAATTCTCCTATGCCAACCTTTAAAAGGGGTGCTAATATTCAAAGTAAGCTGATCAAAGCGGACATTGGTTCAAGTATTAGAACAGGTTTGGGTTATATTACCACTAAAAATAAAGGTTGCTATCCCTGTTTAGGGTGTTCCTGTTGCAGTAATATGACCAAAGGGTCAGTATTTTATCACCCCCACACTGGGAAAAAGTATAATATAAAAAGCTTTTTTACCTGCTTAACCTCTTTTATAATATATATGATTAAATGTCCGTGTGGAGGTGTTTATGTAGGTGAGTCCACTAGACCTGCTAAGGACAGGATTATTGAACACAAAAGCAATATTCAAACTGGTAATTTAAAAGCCCCCTTAGCTGCTCACTTTTTGAAAGCTGGCCATTCTATTAGTCAATTAAAATGTCAAATTATTGACAATATTGACACTTCACGAAGAGGGGGTAATAAGGAATTAATGCTGAAACAAAAGGAATCCTTTTGGATTTATGAGCTTGAGAGCTTAGAACCTAAAGGGTTAAATAAAGATTGGGATCTCACTGTATTCTTATGATGAATTCATGTTGATTGCAAAATCTTAAATGATGAAATGATTTTCTATAATAATATGACATTTATTATTATATTAGTTGCTGCTGTACATATCAGGAGTAATGAATTATTATGAATTAATAATAATATTGTTTAAATTATATAGTTCAAATTGTGAGTATATATATATATATATATATGTGTGTGTGTGTGTGAAGAATGGGTTAATTATTCTTAAACACCACCTAGTGGTACACCTGTATATAAATCACTTTAGTGTTTGTGTTAAGCATGGCATGATTAAGGGATAAGGTCCCGAAACGTTGCCCTTTTTTTTTGTCTTTTTTGAATAAATATATACTGGAATTTGCTGTCACCCACTTGCTATTCTTTGTATGGATTTTTGGGCTTAGGCAGTGGCCCATGGGTGACTTTCGATACCGTGCTAGAGTGCTAAAATACCTGTATATCTATACTGTTTTCCTGCCTCATTTTTGTGCATCTGGCATTTAAAATGGAAGAAAGACAAGATGCTTGTGTAACTTTTCCTTACTGACATGGAAGCAGCAAGAATAACCACTTTAACCAAGGGTTTAAGAGACTTTTTGAAGACTGCTTCATCTGAACACACAGCCCAGGAATATGAAAAGTTGTCTAAAAAGTACTTGGCATTTAATTTTCATGCAAACACTTTGGCTGAATACCATCCTGTTAAAAGGATCCCCAGAGGGGGGCGTGTCTCTAGGCAGCACTTTGAATGGTTGCAATATTAGCTGCTCTTAGTGAAACGCTGATAATATGCCTTTTATCTGTGTTTAAGAGGTTCATCCATCTACCTCACCCTGATATCTAAGGAATACACATTAAGCTGAATCGCATGGTACCACAATATCGGGAATTTCACTCTGAATAACTGATCCGGAACATTGAGGCCTAAGGCAGGCTCCACAGTGAGAGGCTCTCAACACCCCCCCCCCCCAGTATCTTGTACGTCGGGTATGCAGTGTGATATCACTGAAAAATTCCACTACTATCAAAACTTCATGCAAGTAATGAAGAATGCACAGTTTATTGCTACTTTGAGTTCAATCTTAGAGACCTACAGGACCCAGCTATGTGACCACATAGAGAGGGCATTCCGATCTGACTTCAGCTGCCACATGAAATCAGGGGAGCACTCGCAAGCAGCAACCCTACCCAGCTACCGTAAGGAGACTTACATGGAAGGAGAGAGTGATGCCACAGATGCCGGCAGTGGCGCAGAGATCAAAACCACTTTCGGCCAACACGAGGTGAAGAAACAACAGGGAGTGGACACCGCTAACACAGAAACCACACCATATGTTCCGGAAGCTGCAATAATGCAGCAGCGATCCTCGAGTGAACAGACCCAAGCTACGGCACTCTCACCGCTACTTTGGAGGACCCCGGACCACAGCCCCTGTAGCACTGTTTGGAAATATAGGGGAGAGGTCGGGCAGAGCATACTTGGAGGAGTCCAATATAGATCAACGCCTCACTTGTTACCACATAATGCTATCCCAGTAACTTGGGGCCAACTGGGTCTGATGACCGTAACGTACCTACAATAGCCCCCCTGCAGGAGGTTGGTGCCCTCACTTACCCGCATACTCCTGGGATTGTATCTTTGCGGCCGAGACCGCCCGCTGACTACATGCAGAGTCCAGAGGAGGAGTACAGCCTGCAAGCTGACAGACGATTCCCAGATCCCACCAGATATGAAAAAACGCTGTTATCGGCACCTCCATGTGAGATGGGCTGGGATACGGCCATAACCTATCGTGCTCCCTGCAGTGGACTCGCTGTACTGCCTCTCCTTTCTCAATGGCTCAGCGGAGACTTCTTCTACACTCAGAACGCAGCTGATGACTCATTAATGCTGGACGTACTTTGGCGGCAGGAGACAATTGCCCACAAGAACATTCCTTTCAGAAAATACGGGCCGAGCCACACAGCATCTCTTGCAGGGCCTGTCACCGGCCAGGGAGACTCTATCACACCTCACTTGTCTCCTAGGTCCGGAGTGGGCTGACATAATCCAGAACTAAGGCTAGGTAAGCGCTTTATTTCCTTGAGGACTTATTCAAACCCCCCAAGTCTTCATCATTAATGTTCTACCTACCTGTACATAGTTATTCCTTTGGCCCCTATACCTGGTGATTTAGTGATCAGAGAACTGAGGACCTTATGTGACTTTCCTTGCCCTATCTAGAGCTCCTGAGCAATGCACATTTTTTTTGCTTGTATTTAGTCTCCGGGATTCAGTGCAATTGTGTGTTTCTTCTCAGGATTAACTACTAGCACTCTAAGTCACCCATGAGCTATGAATCTTACCACATATGCAGTCGTATTCATTACAATAGTCTATATTATGTTTATTGCAAAGTAAGTCCATCAAGTAGGGCATACTTCAATGTAGAGCTATACTATATGTAATATATTTGTATTATTCAGATGCTCCCCCAAAGGGTTAATGAGGGAAGTCCCTATTGCTCAAACAAAGATCCGCTGTATTCCTTGATGTATTACACACATATAGCATTTTATCCTAGACTCAGATAGGAATTCTCACTGTTTAGAAGTCTCACTTTTATTGTAACAGCTGACTGGTCTGGAAATCCCCACGCTATATACCCTCTCTGTTTGCTATAAGTGAAATCCTGAATGTAACTTGGGGGGTCATATCTATATTTGTTCCTGGTCTCTAGTCTTCTTCCCATGTATAACCAATTAGCATGCTGTTGTCCTCATACTACTATTCGTTCATTTTTAAAATATTATTATTGTACTGTCCTCACTAACTGATAGCTAGACAGCTAGTTAACGAACCAGACAGAAATAACTTTGTGTTTATTCCAAACTGATTTTATTTCTGAATAGTTATTTTGTAAAACTGCAATACAATAATAAAAGTTGAAATTACAAAATGTAGTTACACGTGGTGCTTGCAATACATACAATAATACATGTTTCTAACACAGAGAGCTTACATTTAAACCTTACAGCAAATAGCAATGCAATTCAAATATGCAATGAACTCTTATCAAACAATAAATAACTTACAGGCATATGTATATCTAGAGGCAATATGAAGAGCTGATTTCCATGCTTCTTGAAGTTAAGATGGCTGCTGTGAAACTGAAAGTAACTTTTTATTAACAAACTTTATAAACACTTCCTGTTTCCTTCTTGAGAGGAACCAAGCTGTAATTGCAACATGAAACCACCAGATGTCATCAACATAATAAGCATATAATAGACAGAACAATTATCATTATAGCTCTAAGGGTCCAAAAGAGGCCTTATATGTTACACTGTTTCCACTATATTTGTATGTGTTTAATGCAACCCTCCTGTTATTTTTCATAATAGATGTGGTGGGGGTCCAAAAGTGACCTCACTTGTGTTTTGGAGGAGGAAAAACGAGGATTAACATTTGACATTGTTTGTTTTATTCTGCAAGTTCTATTTAGATAGTTGGCTACAGTATTGTATACCACTTTATCCCATTATGTATTTATCTGATATGTGTCATCTCACTGCTATGGAACATATTGTCAATTTACTACAAGATTCATGTATGTTTGTTTTTTAATCCTCAATAAAAAATATTTAAAAAAAAAAAAAAAAAAAAAAAGGATCCCCAGAGGATTACGGATGGGAGCAAGACCTACATTAATGAGACACAATCAAGAATATTGCAACAGGTTTGAACACATACTGAATAAGTGTTCAATGGATCTGATCATCCTGACCATGGAGTGCCTTAATAAAGAAATAGAGGAGCAGAGTGTCAAACTATCCACCATGGAAAGTAATCTTAAAAAATCCTTACCATCGGATGAACTGGATAAAGTATTGCAGGACACCAATGCAAAGATTGCAGATCTGAAAAAATCCATAGAGGAAAGGAAATGCACTAAGTTCGCTTGAGATGAGCAGGATTACGCCTCAGGGAGAGTGTATAGATAGCGCTATGACCCATAAGGCACCCGACGGAGATACACGTCGCATACACGAAGACGTCAGAGCCATGGGCCGACGCAGAGCAGCAGTAGTACAGAGTCGCAGGATACATTTCCGGGGGAGTCGGATCAGGAACGAGGCATGGTGGACGGAGACACAGGTGGCAGTTCAAACAAGGAAGTAAGGAAAAGATCAGCGAGGCAACTCCGGTCAAAACGGGAACATTAAAGGTGGACACTAATGATACCGGGACATTAAAGGTAAGCTTGAGCACTATAGATGGCAATGATAAGCCCACCCTTAAGGAAGCGCAACATAATAATGTTGTTAACATTTCAAACTATGACCTGTCTGATGCTGAAACCGAACTGTTAAATAAGGGACTCTCGTTCTGTCCGGTTAAGAACTGTAACTTTTTCCAATTGCAGAAAGACATTTACAGATTTATAAGAACTTTAAAGCTTAAGACTGTGAATTGGGCTGTGAATTCAGCTCCGGATAATGAGAGTCCTATGATCCATTTGAAACAACTAGGCCCTACCTTGAGCCATCTTCACCCAGCCAGGCTGAACTCTTCATCCAATCCGGCAAGAAGAGGTCCTCCAGAGGGTCCGAAGTCTTCATCCTATCCGGGCAGAAGAGGACATCCAGACCAGAAGAAATCTTCATCCAATCGGCATCTTCTTTCTTCATCCTTCCGGAGCGGAGCGGCACCATCTTGAAGACCTTTGACGCGGAACATCCTCCTTGCCTGACGACTAGACGACGAATGACGGTTCCTTTAAATGACGTCATCCAAGATGGCGTCCCTCGAATTCAGATTGGTTGATAGGATTCTATCAGTCAATCGGAATTAAGGTAGGAAAAATCCGATTGGCTGATTCAATCAGCCAATCGAATTGAAGTTCAATCCGATTGGCTGATACAATCAGCCAATCGGATTGACCTCGCATTCTATTGGCTGTTCCGATCAGCCAATAGAATGCAAGGTCAATCTGATTGGCTGATTGGATCAGCCAATCGGATTTTTCCTACCTTAATTCCGATTGGCTGATAGAATCCTATCAGCCAATCGGAATTCGAGGGACGCCATCTTGGATGACGTCATTTAAAAATCTGTCCACAGCCTTTGACACTGTTGACCACCCTCTCTTGCTCCAAACCCTCCAATCCTTCGGCATATGTGACACAGCCCTCTCGTGGCTAACTCTTCCTACCTGTCAAACCGTACCTTTAGTGTAGCCTTCTCTGTGCCTCCTCTGCCCCATCACCACTTTCTGTCTGCGTACCGCAAGCCTCTGTCCTCGGTCCCCTTCTCTTCTCAATCTACACATCATCACTAGGTTCCCTAATAAAGTCCCACGGTTTACAATATCATTTGTATGCCGATGACACCCAAATCTACTTCTCTGCACCAGACCTTTCTCCTTCCTTGCTAACCCGTGTCACTAACTGTCTTTCTCACATCTCCAACTGGATGTCCTCTCACTACCTCAAGCTAAATCTCTCCAAAACTGAGCTCCTTATTTCCCCCCCTTCTTCTAAACTCTCCACCCCCAATCTCTCTATAACTGTCGACAACTCCATCATTACCCCTACCCCGCATGCCCTATGTCTCGGGGTCACATTTGACTCAGATCTTTCTTTCACTCCTCACATTCAGTCTTTGGCTAAAGCCTGCCGCTTCCACCTTAAAAACATCTCTAAAATTAGACACTTCCTTACACAAGACACAACTAAGATTTTAATCCACTCTCTCATCCTCTCCCGCCTCGATTACTGCAACTCTGTCCTCTCTGGTCTCCCCACCTACCGCCTAGCTCCTTTACAATCCTTAATGAATGCCTCTGCCAGACTCATCTTCCTTACAAGTCGCTCTTCATCTGCTGCACCTCTCTGCCAATCTCTTCACTGGCTTCCTCTTGCCTCTAGGATCAAACACAAAATTCTCACTCTGACATACAAAGCCCTCAACTGCACTGCTTCCCCCTATATCTCAGACCTTGTCTCCAGATACTCTCCCTCCTGTCCCCTTCGCTCTGCTCACGACCTCCTACTCTTCTCCTCTCTTGTCACCTCATCACACTCCCGTTTACAGGACTTCTCCAGACTGGCTCCCATCTTGTGGAACTCTCTGCCTCTCTCCACAAGACTCTCTTCTAGTTTTAAAAGCTTCAAGTGCTCCCTAAAGACTCTACTGTTCGGGGATGCATACAACCTACGCTAACCTTTCTTTATACCAGTTCTTCTCCTCCATTGCTATCCCCTGAACCCCCTTAGCATGTAAGCTTAAGAGTCCAGCTGTTTGTTGATCACCTTCTCAAGAGCTGACTACAACAGTGCAACTCTTGGCAGGGCCCTCTACCCATTTGATCCCTAAAACTGTTTTGTTGTAGTCCGCCTTTGTTAATAGCGCTGCGGAATCTGTTGGCGCTCTACAAATAACCGATAATAATAATAATAATTTGTCGTCTAGTCGTCGGGCAAGGAGGATGTTCCTCGTCTGAGGTCTTCAAGATAGTGCCGCTCCGCTCTGGAAGGATGAAGAAAGAAGATGCCGCTTGGATGAAGATTTCTTCCAGTCTGGATGTCCTCTTCTGCCTGGATAGGATGAAGACTTCAGACCCTCTGGAGGACCTCTTCTTGCCGGATTGGATGAAGAGTTCGGCCCGGCTGGGTGAAGATGGCTCAAGGTAGGGTGATCTTCAGGGGGTTAGTGTTAGGTTTTTTTAAGGGGGGATTGGGTGGGTTTTAGAGTAGGGGTATGTGGGTGGTGGGTTTTAATGTTGGAGGGGTATTGTATTTTCTTTTACAGGTAAAAGAGCTGATTACTTTGGGGCAATGCCCCGCAAAAGGCCCTTTTAAGGGCTATTTGTAATTTAGTGTAGGGTAGGGAATTTTATTATTTTTGGGGGCTTTTTTATTTTATTAGGGGGATTAGAGTAGGTGTAATTAGTTTAAAATATTGTAATTTCTTTTTTATTTTCTGTAATTTAGTGTTTGTTTTTTTCCGTAATTTAGTTTATTTTATTTTATTGTATTTAATTGTAGGTAGTTTAGGTAATTAATTTAATTATAGAGTAGTGTTAGGTGTAATTGTAACTTAGGTTAGGGTTTATTTTACAGGTATATTTGTATTTATTTTATCTAGGTATTTATTAAATAGTTAATAACTATTTAATAACTATTGTGCCTAGTTAAATTAAATACAAAGTTGCCTGTAAAATAAAAATAAATCCTAAAATAGCTACAATGTAACTATTAGTTATATTGTAGCTATATTAGGGTTTATTTTACAGGTAAGTATTTAGTTTTAAATAGGAATAATTTATTTAATTATAGTAATTTTATTTAGATTTATTAAAAATAGATTTAAGTTAGGGGGGTGTTAGGGTTAGACTTAGGTTTAGGGGTTAATAACTTTATTATAGTAGCAGCGACGTTGGGGTCGGAAGATTAGGGGTTAATAATTGTAGGTAGGTGTCGATGACGTTGGGGGGGGCAGATTAGGGGTTAATAAAATTTAACTAGTGTTTGCGAGGTGGGAGTGCGGCGGTTTAGGGGTTAATACATTTATTATAGTGGCGGCGATGTCCGGTCGGCAGATTAGGGGTTAAAAAAATGTATTTTAGTGTTTGCGATGCGGGGGGCCTCGGTTTAGGGGTTAAAAGGTAGTTTATGGGTGTTAGTGTACTTTTTAGCACTTTAGTTAAGAGCTTTATATTCCAGCGTTAGCCCATAAAACTCTTAACTACTGACTTTTATATGCGGTAGGAGTCTTGGAGGTAGAGGCTGTACCGCTCACTTCCAAGACTTGTAATACCAGCGTTAGCCAAATCCCATTAAAAAGATAGGATACGCAATTGACGTAAGGGGATTTGCGGTATGGAAAAGTCGCGGAAGAAAAGTGAGCGGTACACCTGTACCTTCCAAACTTGTAATACCAGCGGGCGTTAAAAAGCAGCGTTAGGACCCCTTAACGCTGCTTTTTATGGCTAACGCCAAACTCGTAATCTAGCCGAAAGTTTTCTTCAAAGCAGTGACGAAGCAATGCAATCACAGCAAGGGTACATTATAAATTAAACATGCAGCTGAATGATCAAATGCTTTTCGTATGTATCCAAATAACTTTCTCAATGACCATATGCATACTCTCCATGCACTGCTACCTAATATACACAGAGAAACTCCTCCCATTAATTAATTACCAAATCACTATACTAGCTGGAGTCCTGCAGGTGAGTATAGGTAATTATCCTTAAAGGGATATGTAACCTAGCACATTAAATACAACTATTCTATTGATTTCCTTGTATGTACACACAATTGCTATATAGGAAAACTGCGCTATATGAACCCAATAGTTACCACTATCAAATCTACATATTCCATTTATATTTAGAAAATGCCAAAAATGCTTAAAAAGGCATACCATATTCAAATAGCTACTAGTAAACCTACATAATTTAATTATCCATTTTGTATATGTGCAAATATAAAAGCAACTACAATCTATTCTAAAGAAATAAAGTGACAATGTTAAATATTCATACATGATCTACAAAAAGTTTAACGTCCCACTCTGAATTTAATCCTATTGGCATTCGGGCATCCAGCTGAAAAATCCAAAAGACTTCTACTAGGTGGTAACCAGGCCATAGAATAAGCCAATGAACTGTTTGTTCCTGGCAGATTGCTTCTCTTTCTGAAGTATTAATATCAAACATTACAGCTATCTCATAGGAGAAACTTATAATTATAAGTTCTATATTCAATATAGCCTAATTCTCATTAAAATAAAGAAAACATGTTCACTTCAATCTCCTTATTATCCCTCAATACCACAGGCAGTGTTTCTTGGTTATTAGTTTTTAAATGTTTCCTAAATACATGACATTGCAGAGTAAATAATCATTTTATATTTTTTCAAACAATAATACTTTCCTATTTACAAAAATGTAGGAACTTGCTTAACCCATAATGATTTAGTAGGGACCTGTCTACTCTCTACAGTTCTTAGCAATCAGGAATTTGACTCTATTGATTATTATATACAATCGTTTCAGATGTTGGTTATATTTTATTCTTAGGGGGGGGGGTATTTAAGAGCCATATTAATGGATCCAGTGCCCACTGTATTTCCATGATCTCCTCAATGTCTTTGATAATCTCCCCCCAGAAAGTTTGAGTACCACCACCACATATGGGCCATACCAACCATTGCCCATGACCACAACGCCAACATCTATTTAACTTAGTAGGAAATAAATGATATAATCTTTGGGGAGTGAGATACATCTATGTAATAATTTCAAATTTATTTCAAGCATTGAGGAGTAAATTGAGGTTTTTAGTGTAGCTTGAAAAATAAAAAGCACTGTTTATGGCAATATAATAATTCCTAAGCCAGCTTTCCAGGTATGGAGGGATGTAACCAAGTGAATTGCAAACCAACACAGTTTCTCAAAATTAGTTAAGGGCCTAGTCTTGTTTTTTAACTTGCTTATGATGTAAGAGAAAGTCATGTACACATCTATAAGTAAACAGATGATTGCGATTTAAGTTTTTAAATATCTTTATAAACGAGTAAATCATGAGTATGGGAGGGAGGTATTTGACTCAATACTTTATACCCCAGATCTAATTCTCTATTTTCTACTAAGGATGCCAACAGTGATGTTCTAGAGCATTGGTTTTCAACATTGTCCTCCAGCCTCCCTAAAACGCCAGATTTTCACAGCAGGTAAAAAAAAACATGTTTACTAATCATCTGATTATTTCACCTGTGCTGTAGTTTAGATTTCCTCAAAATCTGGCCTATTAGGGAGGCCCGAAGACAGGTTTGAAAGCCAGTGGTTTAGAGGAAATGTTGGGAAGCGCCCACTCCCAAACCTGGCAGGTTTCTTTAATCAAGGGCTTTTCAACTGATTTGTAGTTTTATCTAAGGTCAGTAAGTCCAATCTCGAAGTTTACGATATAGCATGTTCCAACATGACCCATTGTTTAAAATCATGATGTATGCACCAATCTACAACCTGTTGCAAAACAATAGCATAGCCATAATACATTACGCATACCTAATACCCCTTTTTTATTTTGGGGTTTGCCATACTTTCTTGTTGATTCTGGGTCATTTACTATGCCAGATATAGTTGCTAAAAGCTTGTTGTAGGGTTAAAAAGTATTTTTGTGAAGGGGGATCAGGAGAGTTTGCATAAAATAGAACAATCTGGGAAAAACATTAATTTTAAGTACATTGATTCTCCCCAGCCATGATAAGTTTTTAGATTGCCAGCTAGACAGGTCTCTGATTATATCCTCTTTCATCTGGATAAAATTGGATTTATAAATAATATCCAATATGGGTTCTAAATTAACCAAATATTTCAAAGTGGACTGACACCAAGTGAAAGAAGTAATTAATTTTACAATATAGTTTGTGGGTCCAAAGTAATATTCAGAGTTTCAGATTTTAATATAGAGCAAGGTATACCGTAAGAAGTGCCAGGCAACATGATCAAAGGCCCTCTCTGCATCAGTAGATAAAAGAACTAAAGGTAGCTTTTACTCTTGAGCGTAATGTTTAAGGTCCTGACCGTGTTGTCTTTTGCCTCCCTTTTGGGTACAAAGCCCACCTGGTTTCAGTGGATCAAATACGCTAGCACTAAATTTAGTCTGAAAGCTATGATTTTGTCATATATTTTGACATACAAATTTAACTGGAAAATTGGTCTATAACTGGAAGGGTAGAGATTTATTTGGTTTGGGAAGCAGAACAATATGTGTCTTTAAAACTGGGTTTGATTGAGTCAAAATATTTTAGTAATTGAGGCGATATTATATCTTGAAATATGGAATAATATTTATAGCCCAAATCATCTGGTCCGGGAGATTTTACAGAGGGTAAATCCTTAATGACTTTATTAATCTCCTCCAATGTGATAGGTTAATCTAACATCTCCTCTTGGGATTGGGAAAAGTTTGGTAGTTTAAGGTTAGATGATTTATTGATAGTTTCTAGTCTTAAACTAGATGACTGAGTATATCTTGGGGGGGGGGGGCTAAGATTGCAAATTATAAAGCTCATGAAAATGTTTACAAAAGGCCTCAGCTAATAAATGGAAAGAGTAATGATATTTGCCTTTATGATATTTAAGATGTAAAATAAAAGATTTGTGAAACTGTTGTCTAATGATTGGTCCATCTTCTTATAACCTTTGTAAGATTTCTAATGCAATGAATGTCTTTTATGTTCTTTCTTCAATATAGTAGCTAATTCTCACATTTTTGTAAGTAGGTTAGTCAGGGGCATGTCGTCTAATGGGTTTTTTATATGTTTAATTTCCATATTTTCTATTTCTAGCTGTAGGTTAAGTATAGTTTCTCTCTATTTTTCTTTATTAAGGGCAGCTTTATAGGCTATTAACTCCCCTCAAATTACTCATGTATGTGCCTCCCATATGGATTGTGATGGAGTATTAGGTGTAGAAATAAATTGAAAATATTCTGCGGTAGAAGTTTTTGTATCACTAGTGGATCGGTAAGGAGATATTCCTGTATGATCAGATAAAAAAATGTATTGGTTTATATGGCCAATGAAAAGTGCAGCGAACCGTAGCATGGTCCGACCAAGTCATAGGGAGAATCTAATCAATAAGATAATCATTCTTAGTATACAAAGAAACTAATATTGAAGAGCCAAAAGGTATGCTATACAAACTCCCAAAGATTTTCTTTTCTAAATAATAAAAATTATGAAAATTAGGAGTGACACAAAGTAGACTTAAGTGAATTAATAAAAAAGTGTATATCATTTATTATTGTAGATTAAAAACATATACATAATACCATCTTATATATGTGCATATATTAAAAATAATAATAATAGTAATAGACCAAAAGTAAAAGGTCTCAGGTGTTTATATTCTACATACTCTCTGATCTTTGGCCAATAACATCTATCCTGCAAAAGGCCAAACTTTTTTCTATCCCAAGATGTCCGTGCTGATTATGCAAGGATGACAGAACAAGTTTCCTTAGTTTGGCAGGTAATACCAATTGTCTTCGATCTGGATGATTGTGGTATTTAACTACTCTAAACAGAAGTCCATCTTTAATTTGAAACTTATCCCACTCTCTATTAAGTGGACCAGACCATTCCCTAGGAATTCTCTTCAATAAGTGTGGTCTATCAGTTTGAACAGCTTTGCAAAGTAGTCCAATTAAAGGATCTTGTTCCTGTGCATTTATTAAAGGGACAGTCAACACCAGAATTTTTGTTGTTTAAAAAGAAAGATATTACCCATTCCCCAGTTTTGCATATCCAACACAGTTATAATAATAAACGTTTTACCTCTGTAATTATCTTGTATCTAAGCCTCTGCTGACTGCCCCCTTATTTCAGTTCTTTTGACAGACATGCAGTTTAGCCAATCAGTGCTCACTCCTAGGTCACTTTACGTGCATGTGCTCAATGTTATCTATATGAAACATGTGAACTAATGCCCTCTAGTGGTCAAAATGTATTCAGATTAGAGGCAGTCTTCAAGGTCTAAGAAATTAGCATATGAACCTCCTAGGTTTAGCTTTCAACTAAGAATACCAAGAGAACAAAGCAAAATTGGTGATAAAAGTAAATTGGGAAGTTGTTTAAAATTGCATGGCCTATTTAAATCATGAAAGTTTTTTTGGGACTTGACTGTCCCTTTAATTCTTCAGGAGGTATTCAAGACCATCTGGCTAATTCCACTACTGATGGTTTACAATAATATACGGGCAGAGCTTGTGGATGACACCCTAATGAATCTACTGCTCTCAAATCTGAAAAAACAGGGGTTTCATCTTTGAAGACACTGGTTTTGCAGAATGCTCTCACACCAAGTGAAGGAATTTCTTCCCATTGGGAATCATCTGTTTGTTCTGGTAGTCCTGGTCGTCGGGGCATTGCATCAGCCCCTATATTCTTAGGCCCTAGCTTGTAACATAACTTAAAAGTGTAATTTGATAGTGCAACCAACCACCGATGACCGGTTGCATCCAACTTTGCTGTAGACAAGATGTAGCTGAGTGGATTATTATCTGTTCGAACTTCAAATTCTACTCCATAAAGGTAATCGTGGAGTTTATCCACTACTGCCCTTTTCAGAGCCAAGAACTCAAGCTTGTGGACTTGATAATTCTGTTCACTCTTAGACAAACTCCTACTTAGAAAAACAACAGGTCTCAACCATCCAGGGTACTCTTGGTATAAAACTGCCCCCAAACCCACATAGCTAGCATCTATATGTAACACATAAGGTTTCTCTGGATTTGCATAGGCCAAGACAGGTGCTTCAATTAAACTTTTCTTTAAATTCTCAAATGCTTTGGAGCAGTCTGGTGTCCACGAGTTCAAAATGGAGTTTTTTTCATTTAGTGGCTTTTTTAGCATCATCTTCACTATGCTTCAGCAAGTCATTTAGGGGTCGAGCTAACTGGGAGTATCCTTTCACAAATCTTCAATAGTATCCACAAAATCCAAGAAATGATCGAAGTTCACCAATGTTGTCAGGCTGTGGCCATGCGGTTACTGCTTCCACCTTAACAGGATCTGTAGACACCCCCTCTGCCGAGACCACATGACCTACATAGGTCACAGATGATTGCCCAAATCTACATTTTTCTGGACTTAACTTTAGGCCTTCTTTGTGAAGATGATCCAATACTTTCAGCAACCTTGTTTCATGTTGTTCCAAAGAACTACCGAATACAATAAGGTCATCTAGATAGACAAGACACTCACGTCCATTCATATCTCCCACAGTACATTCCATTAGCCTTTGGAATGTGGCTGGAGCTCCACAGATCCCTTGTGGCATCCATGTAAACTGATAGAATCCTAGTGGACAAATAAAAGCTGTCTTCTCTTGGTCTTCTTCAGTCATCCCTACCTGAAAATAGCCTGATCTCAGTCCCAGAACACTGAACCAGCGACTGCCATTAAGACAATGTAAAATCTCTTCAATTCGAGGTAGGTCATATTGGTCAGGTATAGTTCTTCGATTAAGAGTCCGCTAGTCAATGCACAGACGTATAGTACCATTCTTATTTCTAACCACTACAATGGGTGAAGCCCATGGACTCCGAGAGGAAACAATTATCCCAGCTTTTTCCATTTCAGCCAAAACGGCATGAACATCCTCAACATCACGAGGAGGCAATCTCCTAGAGCGTTCCCTAAAAGGGGCAGAATCTGTTAGACGAATGGTATGATGCATATGTTTTGAACGTCCCACATCCATTTCTGCAGTAGAAAAAACTCCTGCACGGGCCTCCATAGCCTTCTGCAACCGCTCACAGGCCTTCTTAGGCATTGTAGATCCTTCAAAGTTAAATTGTAGTTTTTCTGTTTCTGTTTTTGAGAGAGAGAAACATTTACGAATAGCCAATGATGAGTCTACTACTGGATAAAGATATCCCAAAGTCTGATTAAAATCAATACCAACAGGGTATGGGGCCAAATTTTGGACCTTCACACATCCTTTCTTCTGTATAAGATTTCAGGTACCAAAATCCAACCCTGCTTGGTTGCTTCTTCATCTGGCGTTTCAAGAATATAACAGTCCTCCTTGGGTCTACTGTCAGGGTACACCACCAAACATTTTAACTCTTTCATCCCTCCTGGTTAAATGTAAGTCACTCCGGCAGAACGGTTGTAGCACTGACCTGCATATTGTCTCAAAGATATCTTTTCAACCTCCTGACGTAAAGCTGGGTGTAACGACTTGTCTATGTCTTGCCCCCCAATCTCCTTCATGAATTTCCGTAGCAAAGAATGTACATATTTTGTGTTGGTCCTTAGAATTATAGGTTCTTCGGAATCTTTGCAGGTTTCTGGGTAGATCAAAGCCTTTACTTTCATGGGGTATATCATACTAGTATGTAACTGGACTATACTAATGACTACAGTGACAACTCCATCAACAGCACACCTATTTCCACCCACACCTCTTAAATCAATTTGAGAGGGAGGCCTGATTTTAAGATGTTTAAGGTAAGTATAAAAAAAATTTACAATAGATTATGGTGCACCGAGATCCAGTGTCCAACAGCGCCTGTGTAGAAATGTTACAAACTTTTACTCCAATTAAAGCCCTTGGCCCAGCTACACCATCTTCAGATAAATCAAATGACATATCAGTTATTCCCTTCTTCTGAGGGACTGTAAGGCTTCCCAATAAATCACCAGCATATGAGTGTATTTTTCTGGGGCAATCCTTTGAGAAATGGTCTATCTCTCCACAAGTGAAACAACTCCCTTTTGGTTGAGTAGTATTTTGGAGTTTTACAGGTAGTTTTACTCTCTGCAACTCAGCCTTTACTTGGTCAGGCAGTCCATTCTCCATAAGTTCTTTCAACAAAGAATCTGCATTTCTGGAGTCTTCTAATTTTTTTCTAGTCTCACTTTTACCTATGCAAACTTCGCCAGACTTACGCACAGAGGACTATTTATCAAGTTGTCAACCGCAAATATGCTGGAATTCCGCAGCGTAATTGTTGCGAACCTGATTCTTCTTATTTATCAAAGCCTACAGACCGGCAAAAGTTGAAATTCGTGACGTAACATACGATCCGCCGGTCTCAGTCCGACACAGATCGATGCTTACGTCATTACAGATGTTCCGAATGCAAATTCGGTACTATCTGACAACTTTTGCTATTTATCAAATATCTAACAGGTACGCTCGCCACTATTCCGGAGCAGCGTACCTGGTTTTCAATCCCCCTCCCTGGAGGCCGCGGATGCCATAGGAATCAATAGGAGTCTGAAAGCAGCGAAAGCTTATGTTCGCTGCTACCCGATATCCCATTGATTTCTATGGGAGGATAAAAGTTATGTTTACACCTAACACCCTAACATAAGCCCCTAGTCTAAACACCCCTAATCTCCTGCACCGACTTCGCCGCCACCTACATAATGTTATTAACCCCTATTCTTCCGCTCCCCGACATCGCCGCCACCTACATAATGTTATTAACCCCTATTCCGCTGCTCCCCCGACCCCCCCCCCCCGCAACCTACATAAAAGTATGAACCCCTATCCCGCTGCTCCTGGACCCGGCCACCCCTAAATAAATATATTTACCCCTATTCCTCCACTCCCGGAGCCCACCGCAACTAAATAAAGTTATTAACCCCTATCCCGCTGCTCCCGGAGCCCACCGCAACTAAATAAAGTTATTAACCCCTAAACCCCTGGCCTCCCACATCACTACCACTTACTAAACCTATTAACCCCTAAACCACCAGCCCCCCACATTGCCATAAACTAAATTAACCTATTAACCCCTAAACCTAACAACCCGCTAACTGTACATTAAAATTACATCATCCCTATCTTATAATAAATTAAAACTTACCTTTAGAATTACATTAAACTATATTAAAACTATATTAAACTATTAATTAATTAAGGTTGAAAAAATCCTATTGGCTGTTGCAATCAGCAAATAGGATTGAGCTTTCATCCTATTTGCTGATCCAATCAGCCAATAGGATTGAGCTTGCATTTTTTTCAACCTTAATTCCGATTGGCTGATAGAATTTTATCAGCCAATCAGAATCTAAGGAACGCCATCTTGGATGACGTCATTTAAAGGAAACTTAATTGTTCAAGAAGACGTCGATTGTAGAGGATGCTCCGCGCCGGATGTCTTGAAGAAGGAGCCGCTCCGTGCTGGATGGATGAAGATAGAAGATGCCATCTGGATGAAGACTTCTGCCGGCTTGGATAAAGACTTCGGCCCGCTTGGATGAAGACTTCTCCCAGCTTCGATGAGGACTTCTGCCGCTTCATTGAGGATGGATGTCGGATCTTCAAAAACTGTAAGTGGATCTTCGGGGGTTAGTGTTAGTTTTTTTTAAGGGTTTATTGGGTGGGTTTTAATTTAAGATTAGGGACTTTGGGCAAGGAAAAAGAGCTAAATGCCCTTTTAAGGGCAATGCCCATACAAATACCCTTTTCAGGGCAATGGGGAGCTTATTTTTTTTAGATAGAATTTTATTTGGGCGGTTGGTTGTGTGGGTGGTGGGTTTTACTGTTGGGGGGTATTTGTATTTTTATTTATAGGTAAAAGAGCTGATTTCTTTGGGGCAATGCCCCGCAAAGGGCCTTTTTAAGGGCCATTGGTAGTTTATTGTAGGCTAGGGTTTTTTTCTTATTTGGGGGGACTTTTTTATTTTCATAGGGCTCTTAGATTAGGTGTAATTAGTTTAAATATTTGATAATTTATTTTGAATTTTGTGTAACTTAGTGGGGGGGTTTTGTAACTTAGTGTTTGTTATTTTTTGTAACTTAGTTGTTAGTTTTTTGTAACTTTGTAATTTTTAATAGTAGATTTAAATTATTTGAGTAGGGTTAGGTTTTTAAATATATAATATAGTTAATTTAATTTGTAGTTTAATGTAATTGTAGTATAATAGTTAGGGTAGATTAATTAATAGTTTAATATAGTTTAATTTAAATCTAAAGGTGAGTTTAAATTTATTATAAGATAGGGATGATGTAATTTTAATGTACAGTTAGCGGGTTGTTAGGTTTAGGTGTTAATAGTTTAATTTACTTTTGGCGATGTGGGGGGCTGGCGGTTTAGGGGTTAATAGGTTTAGTAAGTGGTAGTGATGTGGGAGGCCAGGGGTTTAGGGGTTAATACATTTATTTATTTGTGGTGGGCTCCGGGATACATTTAGTTAGTTGCGGCGGTGTCGGGGAGCGGCGGAATAGGGGTTAATAACGTTATTAGAGTTACGGTGGGCTCTGGGAGCAGAGGGATAGTGGTTAATGCATTTATTTAGTGGCGGTGGCTCTGGGAGCGGAGGGATAGGGGTTAATATATTTAGTTAGTTGCGGCGGTGTCGGGGAGCGGCGGAATAGGGGTTAATAACTTTAATAGAGTTGCGGTGGTGTCGGGGAGCAGCGGAATAGGGGTTAATAACTTTATTTATTTGTGGCGAGGTCCGGGAGGGGCGGGATAGGGGTTAAACATTTTAGTATAGTGGCAGTGTTTAGTGACAGGATATAAATAAAGCTGGGAAAAAGCCGAATAGCAACGAGATCGATGACTGTTTAGTTAACAATAGTCCGCTGCTCATGGCCCCGTACTTGGTGCACGGCTTTTTGACAGCTTTTATATAAATATGGAGAGAGTATTCAGGTCAGCGGCCGCGATGTTAGGCTTGATAAATAGGCTTGATAAATAGGCCTCACAGTGTGGAAACTCATTTCTTCTTCCTGAGTCCTTATCATAGGCATAAGGGCCTCCAACTCTTTTGGTGCTTGAGAGTGCAGTTGGGCTTTAAGAAAAATGACTATTGGATGGTCTGGTATAATGCCATGAAGGAACTGATTTTGCCTTTGTTTATTCATATCTGGTCGGGTCACTACCCCTTTTTGAATCAATAATAAAAGCTGCTCATGTAGTCTTAATAGAAAATCAGACACCTTCTCTGTCTCTCGCTGCTTAAGTAACCGAAACTTCTACAAGAGAACTTCTGGATCTTCAAATGTGCTATATAAGGTCTTTAAGAAAGATTAACTCTACAGCAGTAGCTTCAGGGTGTTCCTCTCTATGGTGTTGCAACAATACTTGTGCTGGTGGCCTAACACTTTCTAAGAGGTGGACACGCTTCACTGTCTCTGGGCAGCTCCATTCTTGCAGCACGATGTTAGCATAATTACACCATGCCTCAATACCCTCCTCTCCTAAGGGTACAGGAAGGTTTCCTGAAAATATGTTTAGTTTCCAGTAACTGTATGTATGTGAGCTATCTGTGATGCTTGTAGCTAACATCTTCAGAACTTCAGATAGACTAGACTCCATATTAGATTAATTTTGAGATCCTCTAACACCTTGAACTTCATTTTCCTTGACTATATGCAGTTCTGATTTTATGGCATAAATGAGGGGTAGTCTGACTGCAGGAAGCCCTAGTAGCTGTAGCTCAGAGGGTTTAGGTACTTCTAAGAAACATTGGCCTAGATTGCGAGTTTTGCATTAGAGGCTGTGTGGTGCTAACGAGCAGTTTTGTCTCACCGCTCACTTACATGCAGCGCTGGTATTACGAGTTTTTAGAAACCTGTTGTTAAAATACAAGAAGTGAGCGTTGAGCAAAATTTTGCTCATTACCGCCCTCCAATACCAGCGCTGCTTAAGTCAGTGGTGAGCTGGTCGTACGTACTCGTGCGCGATTACCCCATAGGGTAACATGAACCCCGAGTCTAAACACCCCTAATCTTACACTTATTAACCCCTAATATGCTGCCCCCTACATCGCCGACACCTACATTATAATTATTAACCCCTAATCTGCTGCCCCTAACATCGCCGACACCTACATTAGATTTATTAACCACTAATCTGCTGACCCAATGTCGCCGCAACCTACCTACATTTATTAACCCCTAATCTGCCGCCCCCAAAGTCGCCGCCACAATATTAAAATTATTAACCCCTAAACCTAACACCCCCTAACTTAAATATAATTACAATAAATCTAAATACAATTACTATCATTAACTAAATTATTCCTATTTAAACCTATAAAATAAACCCTAAGCCAGCTACAATATAACTAATAGTTACATTGTAGCTAGTTTAGGGTTTATTTTTATTTTATAGGCAAGTTTGTATTTATTTTAACTAGGTAGAATAGTTATTAAATAGCTATTAACTATTTAATAACTACCTAGCTAAAATAAATACAAATTTACCTGTAAAATAAAACCTAACCTAAGTTACAATAACACCTAACACTACAATTAAATAAATTAACCAAATTAAATACAATTACCTAAATTAAATTAAATTAGCTAAAGTACAAAAAAAACACTAAATTACAGAAAATAATAAACAAATTACAGATATTTAAACTAATTACACCTAATCTAATAGCCCTATTAAAATAAAAAAAGCCCCTCCAAAATATATAAAAACCCTAGCCTAAACTGAACTACCAATAGCCCTTAAAAGGGCCTTTTGCGGGGCATTGCCCCAAAGTAATCAGCTCTTTTACCTGAAAAAAAAATACTAACATCCCCCCCAACCGTAAAACCCACCACCCACACAACCAACCCCCCAAATAAAATACTATCTAAAAAAACCTAAGCTCCCTATTGCCCTGAAAAGGGCATTTGGATGGGCATTGCCCTTAAAAGGGCCGTTAGCTCTATTGCAGCCCAAAGTTCTTAACCTAAAAATAAAACCCACCCAATACACCCTTAAAAAACCCTAACACTAACCCCCTGAAGATCGACTTACCGGGAGAAGTCTTCATGCAAGCAGGGCCGAAGCCGGGAGAAGTCTTCATCCAAGCCAGGCGAAGTGGTCCTCCAGACGAGCAGAAGTCTTCATCTAGACGGCATCTTCTATCTTCATCCATCTGGTGCGGATCAGGTCCATCTTCAAGACATCCGACGCGGAGCATCCTCTTCATCCGACGACTAAAGCTGAATGAAAGTACCGGATGGATGAAGATAGAAGATGCCGTCTGGATGAAGACTTCTGCTCGTCTGGAGGACCACTTTGCCCGGCTTGGATGAAGACTTCTCCCGGCTTCATTGAGGACTTCGGCCCGGCTTGGATGAAGACTTCTCCTGGTAAGTCGATCTTCAGGGGGTTAGTGATAGTTTTTTTAAGGGTGTATTGGATGGGTTTTATTTTTAGGTGAGGGACTTTGGACTGCAATAGAGCTAACTGCCCTTTTAAGGGCAATGCCCATCCAAATGCCCTTTTCAGGGCAATGGGGAGCTTAGTTTTTTTTAGATAGTATTTTATTTGGGGGGTTGGTTGTGTGGGTGGTGGGTTTTACTGTTGGGGGGATTGTTTGTATTTTTTTTCAGGTAAAAGAGCTGATTACTTTGGGGCAATGCCCCGCAAAAGGCCCTTTTAAGGGCTATTGGTAGTTTAATTTAGGCTAGGGTTTTTTTTTATTTTGGGGGGGCTTAATAAATGTAGGTAGGTTGAGGCGACATTGGGGGTGGCAGATTAGGGGCTAATAAATAGTATGTAGGTGTTGGCGATGTTGGGGGCAGCAGATTAGGGGTTAATACATATAATGTAGGTGGCGGTGGTGTCCGGAGCGGCAGATTAGGGGTTAAAATTTTTATTATAGTGTTTGCGATGCGAGAGCGCCTCGGTTTAGGGGTTAATAGGTAGATTATGGGTGTTAGTGTACTTTTTAGCACTTTAGTTATGAGTTTTATGTTACGGCGTTGTACCATAAAACTCTTAACTACTGACTTTTAAATGCGTTAGGACTCTTGACAGGGTAGGGTGTACCGCTCACTTTTTGGCCTCCCAGAACAGACTTGTAATACCGGCGCTATGGAAGTCCCATAGAAAAAAGACTTTACGACGTTTATGTAAGTCGTTTTGCGGTAAGGCCAAAGAAGTGTGCGGTGACCCTAAACCTTCAAGACTCGTAATAGCAGCGGTAGTAAAAAAGCAGCATTAGGACCTCTTAACGCTGCTTTTTTACCCTAACGCACAACTCGTAATCTAGGCGATTGGTTGGTGTCTATTAATATGCTACCCCAAGTGTTAAATGCTACTATCTTAGGGTACTCTTTTAGTTGAAGTGCTCTCTGGAGTGACTCACATAGTTTATCTCGACTGGTTCCTACTGGTATCCAAGTCATAGCCACTGCCTGCTCAATTGGTACCTTTTTCTGCATTGCCCACTCTCTCACCTCTTCTAGTTTTAAAAGATGCATCTCTTCTGATTTTGCCCCGCATCTCGATCTCAGCAGTGCCTCCATTCTAACACCCTTTCCTGACCTTCCCTGAGCTAGGTGATAGTGTAATGCTGTGTACCTGTTTCATGTATGAGATCTAAGCCTCCGCAGAGTAGGAGGGGGGTTAAAATCAGGTATAGAAGGGATGCCTGTATGATGCAGTGCCTCCACCTATAGGGGACACCCTAAAGTAATAGGGTGTGGGGTCCTATAAGATTTTAGTACAGAAACAAGTAATAACCACACAAAGAAATCTTAAAATAAAATGTTGCTTTGATTATTATAAAGTTGTTTAACCAATAACATACAGTGTGACAAATACAAATATATATATTATTCACAATAACTTCTTATGACATCAGTATACCTATTTACTTAGAAGTCCTTTATGAGCTCATGAAATAATAAACATAGCTGTTGTTGCAAAATACTTTGAGGTGGCGCTGTACAATGCAGTTTCATATACTTAATAGAGTTTAGCTGAGGTAATAATCCCTTGCTGCTTGTGAAGGAAGTTAGAAACCACTGCTTGTGATCGATGCAATGCTCAAAAGCTTCTCCTCAGACATACTAAATAACATAACATTACAGTCTACCTTGTTACTGAATTTCAGCAATCTACTTGCTTCATCCACTTACGTCAATTGCGTATCCTAAATTTTCTATGGGACTTGCATAGCGCCGGTATTACGAGTCTAACCAAAAGTGAGCGGTACAGCCTCTCCTGTCAAGACTGATACCACATTTAAAAGTCAGTAGTTAAGAGTTTTATGGGCTAACGCCATAGCATAAAACTCTTAACTAAAGTGCTAAAAAGTACACTAACACCCATAAACTACCTATTAACCCCTAAACCGAGCCCCCCCCCCACACACACACACACACATTGCAAACACTAAATAAAAATGTTTAACCCTTAATCTGCCGAACAGGACATCGCCGCTATAAAAAATATATTAACCCGTAAACCGCCGCCCTCCCGCATCGCAAACACTAATTTTATTTTATTAACCCCTCATCTGCCATCCCTAACATCGCCGACACCTACCTACATTTATTAACCCCTAATCTGCCGCCCCCAACGTCGCTGCAACTATATTAGAGTTATTAACCCCTAAACCTAAGTCTAACCCTAACCCCCCTTAACTTAAATATAATTTAAATAAATCTAAAGAAAATTGCTATAATTCACTAAATTATTCCTATTTAAAACTAAATACTTACCTATAAAATAGACCCTAAGCTAGCTACAATATAACTAATAGTTACATTGTATCTAGCTTAGGGTTTATTTTTATTTTACAGGCAAGTTTGTATTTATTTTAACTAGGTACAATAGTTATTAAATAGTTATTAACTATTTAATAACTACCTAGTTAAAATAAAGACAAATTTACCTGTAAAATAAATCCTAACCTAAGTTACAATTACACCTAACACTACACTATAATTAAATGAATTACCTAAATTAACTACAATTAAGTGTTAGGTTTTATTAAGGGTATTGGGTGGGTTTTAGAGTATGTTTGGGTGTGTGGGTGGTGGGTTTTAATGTTGGGGTATTGTACTTTTTTTTACAGGTAAAAGAGCTGATTACTTTGGGGCAATGCCCCGCAAAAGGCCCTTTTAATGGCTATTTGTAATTTAGTATAGGGTAGGGCTTTTTATTATTTTGGGGGGCTTTTTTATTTTATTAGGGGGATTAGATTAGGTGTAATTAGTTTTAAAAAATTTTAATTATTTTATTATTTTCTGTAATTTAGTGAGGGGGGTTCGTACTTTAGATAATTGTTTTAAATTGTATTTAATTGTATTTAGTTTAGGTAATTAATTTAATTATAGTGTAGTGTTAGGTGTAATTGTAACTTAGGTTAGGATTTATTTTACTGGTAAGTTTGACTTTATTTTAACTAGGTAGCTATTAAATAGTTAATAACTATGTAATAACTATTCTACCTAGTTAAAATAAATACAAAGTTGCCTGTAAAATAAAATAAACCCTAAGCTAGCTACAATGTAACTATTAGTTATATTGTAGCTAGCTTAGGGTTTATTTTATAGGTAAGTATTTAGTTTTAAATAGGAATAATTTAGTTAATGATAGTTATTTTATTTAGATTTAATTAAATTATATGTAAGTTAGGGGGGTGTTAGGGTTAGGGTTAGGTTTAGGGGGTTAATAACTTTAATATAGTGGTGGCGACGTTGGGGGCGGCAGATTAGAGGTTAATAAGTGTAGGTAGGTTGCGGCGACATTGGGGCGGCAGATTAGGGGTTAATAAATAAAATGTAGGTGTCGGCGATGTTGGGGGCAGCAGATTAGGGGTTCATAAGTATAATGTAGGTGGCTGCGGTGTCCGGAGCAGCAGATTAGGGGTTAATAATATTATGCAGGTGTCTGTGATTTCGGGGAGGCGGATTAGGGGTTAATAAGTGTAAAATTAGGGGTGTTTAGACTCGGGGTTCATGTTAGGGTGTTAGGTGTAGACATAACTTTTATTTCCTCATAGGAATCAATGCGGCTGCGTTAGGAGCTTTATGCTGCTATTTTGCAGGTGTTAGGTTTTTTTTTCAGCCAGCTCTGCCCCCTAGATTCCTATTGGGAAATCGTGCACGAGCACGTTTTGCCAGCTCACCGCTACCGTAAGCAGCGCTGGTATTGAGGTGAGATGTGGAGCAAAGTTTTGCTCTCCGCTCACTTTTCTGCAGCTAACGCCGGGTATGTAAAACCCCGTAATACCAGCGTTGTCTGTAGGTGAGCGGTGAGGGAAAACTGCTCGTTAGCACCGCACAGCCTTACCGACAAAAACTCGTAATCTAGGTGACTGTCTTTTAAAATTATACAAAATCCTACAAAAATAAAAAAGATAAAAATGAATTTATCAAACTGGCCAACCCTCTTGGAAATGTCCAGAAATGAGTTATAACTAATATGTTGGTATTAAGCCACTTGGGAAAGATACAATCCAAATTAAAAATCCATTTGGATTCTACTAATAAAAGGCCAACTATTACGTATTTGAAAAAATTGTTCTAATGCTAAAAAATGGGAAAAGTAATCCTATCTCCTAAAAGGGAGTTTTATAGAAGGTCGGAATAATGTGCAAAACATTAATGAGACTAGAAAAGAAGTTCCCAACTTTCATATGAACATAAAATTATTAAAGAGGAAAAGAAAATTAAAGGACCAGTACACTCAGTGAAATAAACTCCAGTATCTACAATTGCGCAGTTGTCATGACTATAAAAATGTATACTGATGAATAAATTTTGTAAAATTCTGTATAAATTTTACCTTTTGTAACACTGCTTGTAGTTGCATCTTGACAATTGTGGAACACCCAAGCAAAAGGGCTGTACTTCCATGCTACTTTACCACGCCCCACAGCCTATCCAAACCACTTATTTAATGATATCCAAATCATTTCCCTTAGAAATGCTCATTCTGTATTCAGCCACAATCTCCAAGCAACAAGCAGGGGTATAGAAAACAATCGTTTTTTTCTGTGTAATTGTATGGGTGATTATTTATAAATAAAATAACCAAATTATCAGTACTAAAAAAAATATTACCATCAAAATTCAAAATTGTTTTCTATAACCCCTGTTTGTTGCTTGTAGATTGTGGCTGAATACACAAACAGGGGTTATAGAAAACAGTTATGAATTTTGATAGTAATATAGTGTGAAATAAAACTGAAATATAACCAAAAGCAGAAATAAAACCAAGATTAGAGCATTGTATAAATTCTAACAGCTATATGTGTTGGCATACATTTGCAATGTAAACAAATTTGATGTTGCTATTCCAACTCCAAAAATAAATTTGATGTTGCCTTTTCAATACCAAAGCTAAATTTTAAATGCTATGTTGCTATTTCAACACCAACTCTAACAGCTAGATGTGTTGGCATACATTGGCAATGTAAAAGTTGAATAATTGGAAAAAAAAATGTATGTTGCTATTTCAACATCAAAAATTAATTTTTCAATTGTATGTTGTTATTTCAACACCAACCAATTCTAACAGCTAGATGTGTTGGCATACATTTGCAATGTAAACACATTTTATGTTGCTATTCCAACTCCAAAAATAAATTTGAACACCAAAAATGAAATTTTAAATTGTATGTTGTGATTTCAACACCAACTCAAATGTATGTCAACACATCTAGCTGTTAGCGTTGGTTTTGAAATAACAACATACAATTTAAAATTTTATTTTTGGTTTTTAAATATCAACATAAAATTTATTTTTGGAGCTGAAATAGCATTTTTTCAATCCAATTTTTGCATTGAAAATGTATACCAACACATCTAGCTGTTAGAGTTGGTTTGCAAATAACAACATACAATTTAAAATTTTATTTTTGGTGTGTAAATAGCTACATAAAATTTATTTTTGGGGCTGAAATAGCAACATAAAATATAAATAAATGTGAAAAGCAACAGCAAGAGAGGGAAGAAATAAGGCCGGCAGCTGAACTTAGACCTTTCACACGCTGACTTCAGAGCTGGGAGCCCGGCACTTGCAGCACTCGTGTGTGAGACAGGAATATGTTGCAGTATGAAGGGCAGCTAAAAGCAATCGCCTGCTCTATAACTGCATAGCTGAAATGGGGGATGTACAGAGTGCCAGTTTCTCTGCACTGACCCTGATTATTAGCACTAAGTCCAGATGTCCCCTGGACCAATCCGCTGGGCTGCTTACCAGATTAAAGGTGCAGAAAACGTTTTTTTTCCCCACATCTTCTACAGAATGCAGTTTTGATTATTTTTATTTTCACATGACAGCATGTTGAGGGCGGGTCACAACAGGGATGAAAGGGCTAAACGTACGTATTAATTTGGCAAGCAAGGGTATAGACAAGCCTCTTAAATTCATTGTAGAAAAAATACAAATTAATTTTATAGGCAAACTTTCTTGTTTATTGTTTCAGTCTGTCATACGCTAATTATAAATTACTTTCAATGAAAAATAAAACATTATTTGGGTGAACTGTTCCTTTAATATTCAGTTTATTACATAATTTAGTGAAAATAGACACATTATTGAAAAAATCATTAGAAAACATTGCCATTTCTTAAAGGGAGATATCATAGGAGAGAAATTGATAGAAGTACCCGATTTGTTTTTTAAAAAAAACACAAAATTTGAAAACTATTTTAGTACCAAGTGTTCCTAAATCTAAAAATACTCTGTGACGCCAATTTGGAAGGTAAGAAAATAAGAGGATTCTTTACATGCAGAACATTTAAAGCGACATGGCCTTAAAACCAATTTACCTCTTAGAATGTGGGTGATGTTTACAATAAATAGGGCAAACATCACAGAGCTTAAAAGATAGAATTAGAGAACACCTTAAGTGGACGAGAGTTGACATCGCCTTGTATAAACATTTTAAAGATCATCATAATGGTAGTACTTCTAATTTAAAATACATGGGGATGTGTAAAGTACCTAAACAATGGAGAGGTGGGGTTTCAGAAAAAAAACCTTTATATGTAAAATTCAAATGTATTTTTTATTGTGGATTATATCTTCCCCAAGGGGCTCAATGGCAACATTGAGATTTTTCCCCTCTTATAATTATTTTGTTAGACTTTTTTCACTTTATGTATTTTAACTAATTTATTTTTTATCATATTTTACTGACTTAATAATATTTGTAAACCTTTATGAATATATGTATTTTTAAGTACTAATTATCAGGATTGTTTAACATTATATATTCAAATTTAAAAATTTGAAATTTATTTGAATTGTTAATGGATTATGGTTTGTCTTGTGTTAAATGTAAGATATGTTTATTAGTTATAAGTAATTTCTGGACACATCCAAGAGAGTTGACCAGTTTGATTAACTCAGTTTTACCTATTTGTATCTATTTTTATTTTTGTAGGATTTTGTAGCATTTTAAAGACAATATTAAACATCTTGTTTATATATATGATTTTTAGATTTCTTTTTATATAATACTTTTTGTTATAAAGTTTCTATGCATGTTCTTATGTTCATTTTTAGATTTCTGCATATGTATATCTTACACTTACTCTTAAAAACAAGTTTACATTATGGGGCTGATTTATCAATGTCTGGCTGTCCGACAGATATCACTGAATGCCGACAGCATACGCTGTCTGCATTTAACATTGCACAAGCAGTTCTGGTGAACTGCTTGTGCAATGCCACCCCCTGCAGATTCGCAGCCAATCGGCCGCTAGCAGGGGGTGTCAATCAACCCAATTGTACACGATCATGCGGATTGATGTCCGCCGCCTCAGAGGAGGCGTATGAGTTAAGGGGCTTCTTAACTCCTGTTTCCGGCGAGCCTGAAGGCTCACGCAGAAACAGATGCATTGGAGCTGATTGACTGTTTAAAAAATCGGCCCCATAGTGTGTTATTTTTATACTACACAATTTTTTATACGTTTTTACTTCAATATAAATACTGCCCATGCAGCCACTCATTTATGTTAAGCTTTTACAAACACTTTATATCAAGTATTTGATAAATATTAAATATCAAGTGTTTCAATATATATAAAATGCCCATTTATTTATGGCAAGCTTTAACAAATATTAAATATGGTGATCTATTCATGTTATATTAACAAGGCTCCCAGTCCAAAAAGTATTTTCCGATATATACTACAAACCTCGTACCACGGATGACTTAAAATATTAAAAACCAAACCTCGTACCACAAGTACGAAAAAACACTTTTTTTTTTTTATTTTCAGGCATGCTTTATACAAGGTCCTTGTCTGTTCGTATATGCCATTTTACATATGGGCAATGGCCTTTATACAAAGTGTATTCGTTTAAATATAAGAAGCCATTTCCTTTATGGGCATTATGTTACTAAAAGCTGTTGTGATGTAATTTCACTAATCAGGATATGCCTTTTGATTGGTTGATGTATGGTATTTATTAAGGTCTACAATTGAGCAGATACCTGTCTTAAATGTGTTGACCCAACATTGTTATTCTGCTCAAACTATCCAGTTATATCTGGTAAGCCTTTTTCGTGGTAATTAGGAATTTATCTTCTATAGCATTTTTGCACTATGTTGAAGTTTATTTTCTAGATCAAGATCAATATATGAAGTCATTATTTCTATCACCTAAATTTGGAACATATATTGGATCATTGGGATTAATCCAGGACTTTTAATATATTGAAGTCACAGAAACTTTTTTTTGGATACCTTTTTAGATTCTTTTTTTTTTCCTTCTTTTTATACCGGTATATTACTTTGGACTAAAACTATTATTATAATTTTTAGTATATGCACATATACGACTAGTCTTAAAGCCCGTTACATGGGCCAGAATCACCTCTCCCTCATCCCCCCTCCCTGCCGCTCTCAACTTTTTTTCTGCAGCATAGCGGTCCCACCCGCCCCCTTCAGCAATGAGCCGCCCCCCCCACCTCCCTCTTAACCCTCCCACACCACCAATTTAGCAGCATAGTGGTCCCACCAGCTCCCGCCCCCTCCAGCGATGATCCGCCCACCCGCCTCCCTTCTAACTTCTCGCGCAGACACTCACCACTACTGAGTCTCACAGCGGACATACGCAGTCTCCTACTGATCACCAGACCCTGCTGCTTACGGACAGGTATGTTTGTCTCGTGATGCAGTCTCTACTGCGCATGACTGCATCGGACAAACATACCTGGCCTTTTATAATATAGGTATATGGTATTACAGTTAAAAAAAACCTTTATCCAAACTGCTTGGGATTGGAAAATGTTTAAATTTCAGAATAGTTGGGATTTTGGGATTCCGGATTTGGGGATTTGTACCTGTATGTATATGTTTTTAATTTACAATAATAAATGATGTACACTTTTTATTAATTCACTCAAGCCTATCTTTGTGCTGCTCCTAATTTTCATAATTTATAGGGAGAATCTTAGCAGAGTGAAATAAAATATAAGTATATCCATCTATAGTCAGGCAATATTATTGGGATTCAGAGGAGCAAACTAAAGGAGGGGGGTAATCAATCAATTCTAACATTAAATAATAGAAGTGCAATTAACATCTTTAAATTAGTTAAACAAAAATAGTAACAAATAGTTTTCAAAATGGATATACTAACTTAAACTGAATTAAAAATCTAATATTGTTACAAACGTTAGTAAGAACCATGACTTTTCCATTCAAATTCTGCAGTTACATGAGATTTAAAGGGACACTGACACCTAAAAAAATTTCTTTCGTGATTCAGATGCAATTTTAAGCAATTTTCTAATTTACTCCTATTATCAATTTTTCATCGTTCTCTTGCTATCTTTATTTGAAAAAGAAGGCATCTAAGCTATTTGTTTGGTTCAGGACCCTGGAAAGCATGTGTTCATTGGTGGATGAATTTATCCACCAATCAGCAAGAACAACCCAGGTTGTTCACCAAAAATAGGCCGGCATCTAAACTTACATTCTTGCATTTCAACTATAGATACCAAGAGAATGAAAAAAAATTAATAATAGGAGTAAATTAGAAAGTTGCTTACAATTGCATGCTCTATCTGAATCACGAAAGAAACAATGTGGGTTCAATTTCCCTTTAACTAAGTAGCAGAAGATTTTCCTGCAATCTCTGTTCACAAGCAGAAACAGGTATACATCAAACTATCTAACATATGTGCTTAACATTTTTAACTTCGACAAATGAAGGAATTTAAAACTTACAAAAAATAAATAAATTCTTGGTTAATTGATTTAAATAACATTTTAAAACATATTTATCTGGAAAAAAGTGATATGTGAAGATGGAACATCCGCAGAGCTGGAAATAAAACAGAAAACGAGAATTGTGTTCTGTTTGAAAGTCAGGTAGTCATACTGGATTGTGCAGAATCTGAAGTTTTTCTCTAATATTTGTGGACGGTAGTCCATTGTGGACATTGTTCTTTAGCCTGTAAGGTATCTAAATTTCCGATAGCTGATTTGTCAGCAGTCTCTAGGGTTTCAGGTATAGGGAAAGACAAATTGAGGTTACTAGTGAGTCTAATTATGATAAGTCTTTATTAACCATGAATGATGAGGCTCTCCTTTTTTCTATGGTCGCTGAACAGAGATCATGAAAAAGTTGAATAACATTTCCTTGATATGTGATAGATGGTTTTGCTTTTAGCCCTTATTTCTTCTTTATCCTTATAATGTAGAAATTTTACGATAACATCTCTTGGTGCTGCCGATGGGTTAGGCCGCAGTCTCAAGGCCCTGTGTGCTCTTTCCATAGAGCTCGGTGACTGGAGAATGGTATTAAAGAGATCTACTAAGTAAGTTTTTAAAGCATCTGGGTCAATGTTCTCAGATATGCCTCTTATCCTCAGATTGTTACGTCAACCACTGTTTTCCAAATCCTCTATCCTTTCCTCCAATTTCTGTATTAAGTATTCATGATGTGAGAGCTGTTGTGTAGATGAGGAAACCATATTATTCAGTGTATCTTGACCATCTTCAAGTACTTCAATCCCAGATCTCATTTCATTGATATCTTTCTGAAGTAAGGATAGTTAAGATTTTATAAAGGTCATTGATACCCCACTTTGATGGAAGTGCAATGATGGTAGATTGTATTTGAGAAAGCAGATCTTGAGGGATAGACAGAGCTTGTGTGGTTGCTTGATACACCATCTTATCTGTAGCTATCATAGTGGTGGTAGCATCTTTAGGGTTTGGTTCTTGTAAATTAAAAAAAGTGTTCAGTTTGAATAGTGGAGGTTGGCCTGCTGCCTTTAACGACTTATTTCCATGCCATATGAGCTAACACAGATTATAATATCTTAAATAATAATCTATTTTAGTATAGTATGGGAAAAACGGTGTTTAACTACCACCATGCTATATTCCAACAGCAAATATTGGTGATCTGATCTCTGGTTAATGATTTCTAGTGCAAAGTGGCCCTTGCTATTTTTGCATTTATTGGGAGATAAAAGACTAAGTAAAATGCAGTATAATCCCAGATCATTGAGCTGCTTCAGAGAATAATAGAACACCACAATAATTTCTATATTAGAGATGTGCATTTGGCAGTTTTGTTCACTTCAGAATGCGGACGTAGAAGGATGCTTTTGGTATTTGCTCTCTTCAGAGCTGAATATCCTCTTGTGCAAGTGAAACACACTAAGATCTATAAAAATACAGATCTTGGTGTGTTTCACTTGCAAATGAGTCTTTATTCAACCATAGTTAAGATAATAAGGCTTGGCAACATTGTTATACAGATAGGAAGATAATATTAACACGGCTGGATTGGCCTACCAGGACACCAGGAGATTTTCCGGTGGGCTGCACCATTGGAGCTGGCCAGCTACAATTTAAAGGGTTACTAAATATTTTCTTTTTTAGCCAAAATGGAACCCACATTTCAACACAAATATATAAACAATAAATAACTTACCTATTTTGATTCTGAAACTAAGCTGCATAACGGCATTAAAACAAGTTTATCATTTGATGATGACGACACTTAATCCAGCCCCTCCAATATGTCCTAGCGGATCTCTATTTTGTGCATATCATTAAAAGCCGATTTTGGCACATTGCGCATGCGCACTTTAATTCTTCAAATAGGGCATGCGTTTGCTCTGGGTGAAGCCGAAATTACACATAGTAATCAGAGTCATGCTTGCGCATTGGTTATCAAGAAAGTGACATATTCAATGATGGTTTGCGCTATCTTGCGCATGCTCATCACGGACATCTGCCGCCATCTTGCAACTAGGGTTGTCAACCCTGCTTAGACAACGCTGAACGCTACCAATGGAGTGGGTTTGGAAAAGGTTAAAAATTCACAATTTGCTGCAAAACGGTTAGTATTTGAAACAGATAGGGCATTGTAAAGGACTTTATTTTTGTAAGTTTTTTGCATTGGTCAATAGTTATTTTCTGACTTCAGTATCCCTTTAAGGGGGTGGTGCTGCATGTGAGGCAATGCAGCAGTATCTCCTTTCTTCTTCTCTGAGCTATACGTATTAAGGTCACAAATTATTTCCTTGTAAGTTTTATTTCCTAAGCCATGTACCATTGAATGATGTCTAATGTCTAGTCAAGTCACACTGTGTCTTTTCCAGATCACACTACGGATAAGCAATTCCATACTTTGAAAGGGAGTCATGATGAAATTGGGTTGTAGGTTACAATAACAAGTTTACAATAACAACAATCTGGATTTTTTTTATTACAAACTAATAGAATATAATTTAAAAATATATATATTGGGGAAGAAGTACCCCAGTAATCCCCTTGATTACATGTGCATTATGTGTGCATTCCACAGACCCAACGTAAAATAGGGCTGATCTTTTTTCCAGGGCTGCTTTTTATTCACAGTACTGCCCTGGATATTAATGTTATCTATAACATGGATGAGGCCATATTAATTTTGGCAGGACGTATTTAACATGTAGTGATATAATGCCCCTTATTCACAGGTGGTACTCACGCCAATGCAGAGAAGAAATAATAGAAATGTAAAAGCAGTTCAGTTCAGTTAGATCTGCATGGCTGTTATGCTGATTGGTCCTTCTATGTTGTAGTAGGCCCTGCCAGGAGTGTTGCTGTGCTCCTAACAGCCATGTGGTGTTCTTCAGGCCAAAAATTGCACCTCACAAGCAGAAAGCTCAACACTGCAGAGATGTCCGGTCTCCGCCTCTCTTGTCTTACCTTCGTCTGTGTACTACGTGCTGCGTCACGGGTGAACCGTCCTTACAAAAGAGGAGATAAGATGGCACTTTGGGTCCCACCGGAAAATAACGTGGAGATATCGCCACCAAATCCCGCCTGCACTGGCCCAAAACTTGGTTGAGCAGCCTCCTCACTATGACATAACACTGCTCTAGCAGGGTGGCAATTCATCTCCTTGTGGTAGCGACTTGCAGGGCAGTGGGGGGGGGGGGGGGTGAAATCATTTAGTCAGCTCACAGTGTGGCCATGTTCCTGCACGTTTGAGTACGTCCCTTCAGTAAAGGTGAATTTCTACAAAGGATGGGTATATTATGAGCAGTGGAAATATCCTCTACATAGTCTATTGATCCAGAATTTGCAAGACCCCCAAGTATAAACTAGCTCTGATTAACTTTTTTCAAGTCCATATATTTCTGATGACTACTATAGAATAACACTTCTTGAGTACTTTTTGATGATTATTATAACATATGCTTGTAACATCAATGTTATGATACACCATGTGCTGCATTCTTTAGCATGTTAGTCATATTTATGTACATTTGCACCTTGTGTGCATACTGGGTGATCTGTGCCACAGGCATGTTTTCTCACCAGAGGTAAAGGCCATTATTGGCTTAGACTAACTAACAGATCATACAGCTGGATTAAAATACCTTTTGTCAGTATAACTAATATACTGTTAGTCCTGTGCTCTGACTGCTCTACAGAGACAGCTAAGCTCAAGCTTACAGTTTTTTTAAACAAGGACATGCTGTTACATAATTGTAGTCTTTATGGCTACGTTGATATGGTGTAAAGTCTCTAGATCAGTTGCAGGGAAGACTAAGAGAACTATTTATCAAGCTCTGTATGGAGCTTGAGGGGCTTTGTTTCTGGCGAGTCTTCTGACTCGCCAGAAACAACAGTTATGAAGCAGCGGTCTAAAGACCGCTGCTCCATAACCATGTCTGCCTGCTCTGAACATGAGTACGATCTGGTTGATTGACACCTCCCTACTGGCGGCCCATTGGCCACGAGTCTGCAGGGGGCAGCATTGCACCAGCAGCTCTTGTGAGCTGCTGGTGCAATGCTGAATATGGAGAACTTACCCAAATGCAACTATCCATAGCTGCCACCCTTCTCCTAACTCCTGTTATCCCTAATAGTGACTACAACTCACACAACCTTCTTTACTTCCCTTCCACCAAATTACCTGCTCACTCTCAGGGGAAATTCCCATTTGACCCTCTTCATACACATCTACCTAAAGAAAAAAAATCCCAGTACCCAAGGGACTATTAACCAATGTCTCTGAACGCTAAACCTCCGAATCAGATGAGTATCCAGGCTCAATTTTGAGAGTTACAGGCATGTCGTCTTGAGATTAAAGCTTTCCATGATTTCCCTATGCCGGTATATAAAAGGGGACCCAATACTAAAGACAAGCTGGTTAAAGCAAATATTGGAGGCAGTAAATCAGAACTGTATTATATATATATATATATATATATATAATTATTTTAAAAAATATATAGGTCTATACCTATATATCTATATGAATATATATACAGGTATAGATATATACATATATATATATAAATATATATATATATATATATATATATATATATATATATATATATATATATTTAAAAAAATACTAGGAACATTGGAATGTAAAATATTTACAATATACTATATTTACTTATGTTGTGTTTGGTGCACATTTTTTTAACTCTTACCCTTTACGCAAGGTCTTCACACAAACCTGACGCACACAAATTTACTTTGCGCTCAAACAAACACGTTTACTGGATATGTGGATGTTAGCCACTTGTAATTTGGCCCAGAAATTGGAATAGCCAACAGACAGCTTGGTTTTGGTTACTGGATGAGGTAGTGGTTATTAGCAGAAAGGTTTGCTAATAATATATTGTATTCACAACCTTAGAGTGTGTAGCTTGGGGGAGACTAGGTAGAAACATTATGCTAGTGACTGTCATTTATATTAAGGGTTTTAATACAGTTCCAAGAATAAAAAAGCCAGACCAAGGAAATAAAACTTGAAAATAAGTATAATCTGATTATTACAGGGCTATGATTTATTTTGGGTTATGATTTATTTTGAGTTAAGAGATACAGTTTTAGTAGCTTTATTTATTAATCCAACCTTGATATCAAAATGGTGATATTTAAAATGTCATATTATAAAAGTAGAGACTTCATTATTATAATTGAATGTGGGTTTTTAAAAAAACAAAAAGCAAACAAGGAATCTTTGATCAAATTTAAAACTATGCACTCATAATATTTTTTTATAGAATATTTAAAATGTGTAAGACTCTTGAACACTAATGGTAATTAGAATGATGATAATTCTAGGTTTATTGTTTTTTTATTGTATTTATTTTTAGGGGAATTATTGGAGCTCAAGTGTAAATGAAGTTCATGGAGTTGTAATGGATCAAGAAGGGAAGGTTGTGCATAGGCTATTTGGTAAATGGCATGAAGGACTTTATTGTGGAGTTGCACCCTCTGCCAAATGCATATGGAGGCCAGGTAAGATGGCTAAACTTTAAATTACACGTACCTAAGCGATACCACCCTCTAACCACCATCAAGAACCTCAGCACAGTGACTATAAAGTTGTCTTCCATTTGTTCCTCTTCCTGCTATGTTTAGCCTGTGATACCATGATTAAGGGCAATCAATGCTTACCTGAAACATTGCATTTGTTTGTAAGACCCAGTAAAATCAATAAAGGCGCTGCTGCATATCCTTGATTAAGTGTAGGATTGGTGGTGACTCCCTGCAGTATGCACTGCAGTGTTGCTGTCCCTGTATGCTAAATTATATTTTATTTAGCTGCCAACAACCCATATATGAGGAGTGAAGCCTTGGTGTGCTAACGCCACAGGGCAGCATGCTTGTTTTACTGTGTTGTTTTGTTTATACTTTTTTTGCTTTCCGAGCAGTATTTCATTATCATGCCCATTTTACAGTAGCAAGACATTGTAAGACAGTAGTTCCCAGTCAAAGTCTTATCAAGATTATAAAATGAATGTTTACCAGTTGCATGAGAGTGGATTTAGTGATAAACTGTTCTAAGTGAGAGGGGTCTTAACACAGAAGCTATACACATTTAGTATATGTGCTACTGAATCAAACACAGGAACTTAATTTTTAAGTTTTGTTTTATGAAAATCCACTAAAAAAGACAACAAAAAAACTGAAACAAAAAAATAACATTAAAAATGTAATTCATTGGTTTAAAAAATAATTACACACTTGATTGTAATAAAAATTGTTTCTGATTTTTTTAGGGTCAATGCCAACTAATTACGAACTTTATTATGGATTTACAAGATTTGCTATTGAACTGAATGAACTAGATCCAGTTCTAAAAGATTTTCTTCCAAGTACTGATGCAAGGTTTAGGCCAGATCAAAGGCAAGTATTTCTCTCATACCCTTATAGAGGCATATAAAGGTAATGTATGTGGGTGTATGCCTTGAGCCTTCATGAAGTAGGTAGACATTTTCTTATTGGATATGCTTTATATCTTAAATATGTGTTTTAGAATACCAGTAAAAGCCCTGGTGGATCAGAAAATAGTGCACTTGTTTTAGTATGAGAAACCTTTTATATATTCCAGCAGTTTATTAAAGGAGGCTGTAAAGAAAATGGCACAAAGATGTTTTCTAGAATAGTAAGTCTAAAATCAGGCGTATTACAAATGTTATGAGGCTCAAAGAAATTTAAGGAAATTGCAGGGAGAAGTGTCCAAACTGTAAGAAGAGTGCAACTACTTCAGGCTGTCCAGCTACTATTCTGCAGAATGCAATTCTGGGTGATGGATTTAAACTAAACAAAAGTGGTTTCATGTAAGTTCCATTCCTTACAGTCTTCAGATATTAGAAATCCATCTTAACATATTTCCTAGTTCATGTCTTCTGAGATGCAACCTTTTGCTCAGAAGGTCATTAGGTAAAAGGGCGGAAAATAAACTGCTCTATAGTAAAATGTCAAAAATATATTCTGTTTAAATGAAACATAAATATGTATGTCTATATAAAGTGTTAACATATACAGAAAGACCCAGAAAAAATATGTTGGATCCAAACAGAGAAAAGGAATTAGGATCAATGTGTGTGCTTCAAGTAGAAAGAGTAGTATTGTGATGATCAAAAACTTGCCAGCATGGAGAGAAATCAAACCATTTTGTAGACCTTAGATTGTAATGTAGGAGTCTCTCACATACAGAACCCTGCATAGTGAGATGAACATCACTTAATGTAAAATTTGAGTTTTTAATTTTTTTTGAGGGACCTCGCCATACTGACGAGACATCTTAGATCATCTAGCCTAAGTGGAGAACTGTAGATCATTGGGCCCTTAGTGTGGGAGAGACTAGATAAAATGCAATTGAGGCAGGCTTTAGCCTAGGCCATAGATTGAACAGTACTGTTTTTATACACTGTTTAATAGCTATCTTAGTTGTAACTATCATTATTTCAGAAAGTTCCTTAGTTTTTCAGGTCCAACTTAATGTAGTACAGTAGAGATGGTGGCCTATCGCAAACACTATTTTGTAGTGGATTAACATAAGCAGGAAATGTACTTGAATAAGTGTTTCAAAACCAGGGAAGAAATATTTTTTATGAAATGTGACTCTTTAATCTTAGATGGCTAGAAGAAGGGAATATAGATGCTGCAGCCAGAGAAAAGCAAAGAATTGAAGAATTGCAAAGAAATCGGAGAAAACTCCTTGAAGAAAATCATGTAGAATACACACCAAAGTATTTTCGGTATGTTTCTGATAAGCAGTGCCCTTATTCTCAAAGTTTAAGGTCAAGTAGATATGGAAATTGTGGTTCTACTCACTACACATAGGTAATTATGTATATAACAATTATTGGGACATATTTTAAAACATAACCGTTGGGTCAGGTAGAGTTAATGCGGAGGCCCCAAGAGATTTTACTGGCCCCTGTCATTCCCCAATTAAAAGTACCATGACTAGAACAGAAAAAACATCTTGTACTCATCGGGAAGCAAAGAGAAGCCCAGACCTCATCCATCATCTCTAAATGTCAGGACAGCTAGTCAACATGGTGTCCTTTTTGCCGCAAATAAAAAATATACGGCTAGATTACGAGTTTTGCGGTATGAGTGAAAGAGCATCGTTATGGCTCTTTTTCACTACCGCTGGTATTAGGAGTCTTGCAGATATAGCTGTACCGCACACTTTTTTGGCCCTAACGCAACTAAACTACCGCAGCTTTCAAAAAGTCCTTTTTCAATGGGACTTACATAGCGCCGGTATTACGACTTTGCCTGTCCGGCCAAAAAGTGAGTGGTACAGCCTATAACTACAAGATCCATACCGTAAACTGAAAGTCAGTAGTTATGGCTTTTATGCTACAGAGCTGTAACATAAAAGCCATAACTAAAGTGTTACAAAGTACACTAACACCCATAAACTACCTATTAACCCCTAAACTGAGGCCCTCTCGCATTGCAAACACTAAAATAAAATTATTAACCCCTAATCTGCCGCTCCGGACATCGCCGCCACGATAATAAACATATTAAACCGCCGCACTCCCGCATCGCAAACACTAGTTACATATTATTAACCCCTAATCTGCTGTACCTAACACCGCCGCAACCTACATTACTGTTATTAACCCCTAATCTGCTGCCACTATACTAAAGTTATTAACCCCTAAACCTAACCCTAAGTGTAACCCTAACACCCCCTAATTTCAATGTAATTAAAATAAATCTAAATAAAAATTACTATCATTAACTAAATAATTCCTATTTAAAACTAAATACTTACCTGTAAAATAAACCCTAAGCTAGCTACAATATCATAGTTACATTGTAGCTATCTTAGGTTTTATTTTTATTTCACAGCTAAGTTTGTATTTATTTTAACTAGGTAGACTAGTTAGTAAGTAGTTATTAACTATTTACTAGCTACCTAGCTAAAATAAATACAAATTTACCTGTAAAATAAAACCTAACCTGTCTTACACTAACACCTAACCTTACACTACAATTAAATAAATTACATTAATTACATACAATTAACTAAATTACAAAAAAACCCCACTAAATTACACAAAATAAAAAAGAAATGATCAAAAAAGAAATGATCAAATATTTAAACTAATTACACCTAATCTAATTGCACTATCAAAATCAAAAAGCAGCCCCAAAATAAAAAAACCCTAGCCTAAAACGAAACAAAATGTAATATTTTAAGTTTGATATGTTTTAAAATATGCCTGTACTGTCTCAAATATGTCCTCTACAATAAAATATATTTAAAAAAAAAAATAATAATCGGAATTCAAGGGACGCCATCTTGGATGACGTCCCTTAAAGGAACTTTCATTCTTCCTTAGCCGTCAAGAGAAGAGGATGCTTGAAGATGGAGCCGCTCCGCGCCGGATGGATGAAGATAGAAGATGCCGTCTGGATCGAGACTTCTGCCGGCTTGGATGAAGACTTCGACCCGCTTGGATGAAGACTTCTGCGGGCTTCGCTGAGGACTTCTGCCGCTTAGTTGAGGATGGATGTCCAGTCTTCAAAAACTGTAAGTGGATCTTCGGGGGTTAGTGTTAGGTTTTTTAAGGGTTTATTGGGTGGGTTTTAATTTTAGATTAGGGGTTTGGGCTGAAAAAAAGAGCTAAATGCCCTTTTAAGGGCGATGCCCATCCAAATGCCCTTTTCAGGGCAATGGGGAGCTTAGGTTTTTTAGATAGATTTTTATTTGGGGGGTGGTTGTGTGGATGGTGGGTTTTACTGTTGGGGGGTTGTTTGTATTTTTTTTACAGGTAAAAGAGCTGATTTCTTTGGGGCAATGCCCCGCAAAAGGCCCTTTTAAGGGCTATTGGCAGTTTATTGTAGGCTAGGGTTTTTTTTATTTTAAGGGGGCTTTTTAATTTTCATAGGACTATTAGATTAGGTGTAATTAGTTTAAATATTTGATCATTTCTTTTTTATTTTGTGTAATTTAGTGTTTGTTTTTTTTGTAATTTAGTTAATTGTATTTAATTAATGTAATTTATTTAATTGTAGTGTAAGGTTAGGTGTTAGTGTAACTTAGGTTAGGTTTTATTTTACAGGTAAATTTGTATTTATTTTAACTAGGTAGCTAGTAAATAGTTAATAACTATTTACTAACTAGTCTAAATACAAACTTAGCTGTGAAATAAAAATAAAACCTAAGCTAGCTACAATGTAACTATTAGTTATATTGTAGCTAGCTTAGGGTTTATTTTACAGTTAAGTATTTCGTTTTAAATAGGAATTATTTAGGTAATAATAGTAATTTGTATTTAGATTTATTTCAATTATATTAATGTTAGTGGTGTTAGGGTTAGGGTTAGACTTAGGGTTAGGTTTAGGGGTTAATAACTTTAGTATAGTGGCGGCGATGTTGGGGGCGGCAGATTAGGGGTTATTAAGTGTAGGTAGGTGGCGGCGACATTGGGGGCAGCAGATTAGGGGTTAATAAGTGTAGGTAGGTGACGGCGACATTGGGGGCAGCAGATTAGTGGTTAATAAGTGTAATGTAGGTGTCGCGATGTCGGCAATGTCGGGGACAGCAGATTAGGGGTGTTTAGACTTGGGGTTTATGTTAGGCTGTTAGGTTTAAACATAAATTTTCTTTCCCCATAGGAATCAATGGGGCTGCGTTACGGAGCTTTACTCTCCTTTATTTCAGGTGTTAGGCTTTATTTTAGCCGGCTCTCCCCATTGATGTCTATGGGGAAATTGCGCACGAGCACGTAAAACCAGCTCAAAGCAGCACTGGTATTGGAGTGCGGTATGGAGCTCAATTTTGCTCAACGCTCACATATTTTTGCAAACCTGTAATAGCAGCGCTATAGGGAGGTGAGCGGTGACAATAACTTGCAAGTTAGTACCGAGCCGTTCATAACGCAAAACTCGTAATCTAGCCGATAGATAATAAAGATTCCACAATCAATGAGACCGAAAAACAATAACTATTTGTGTAGCTTACAAAAAATCTTTACCAGTGTCTCACATTCATGTATATGCATATTGACAAGAAGCAAACATTGGTCCCTTTGCTAACTTTTGCTCTATGTGTGTCCTTAAGTGAGGCTTATCTTTAGCAAGTAATCTGCTTGACTTACTCCTAATACATATTATTATATGTGTAGTTTAGTTTGGTGACTTCAGCAGCTTCAAGACTAAACATTAATAAGTTATATTTGAGGCAGGGCAAAAGAGAAATCATTAGGGAGAGACAGCCTTTCATTCCTCTTATACACCAGCAAACACAATGGATGCCACAGGTGAGCTTCTGCTGACTTATTGTTGTCCATGAACTGTTTATAGATTATCAATTTATTTGTCATTTTCCCTTGATACAAAGAGCAAAATGCTTAAAATTGTTTCTTTTTTAACCTCAAATTTGTAGGAAAATTATTGATGCCCATCAAAAGGAGACATGGGTTTCCAATGATACCTACTGGGAGCTTCGAAAGGACCCTGGATTTAGTAAAGTTGATTTGCCGGTGCTTTGGTGATATTAGAATGTGGATTTGGTGAACTTCTCTCTCTATCAACAGATCAACTATGCACAATTCAGTTTCATACTGCTACAAAACATTTTTGGACGCACAGAACACATGCCATTTGCTTTTATATTCATTTTTAAAATAGACATTTACTAATGTAATTTGTCAAACATTAGAGCTATATTTAGATAATTTGCTGCATTTGTACAGTTCTAGAATAGTAATATACACTGAATACACAGTGTAATAATATGTGCTGCTGAATGTTAGCCAAAGTTACATGTGCAGAGAAACCAAGGTCAATGCATTGCTAAGTAAAAGATCCAACATCATTTATGCCCCTAGAAGTCTACATTTCTAGATATCTGCTGAAGAACTAGAATCATGGGAAATATTTAAAGCATTTGTTAAATGACAAAGAATAACAGTGTCTTTAAACTGGTATTTTAAGACAGTGATATATTATCAAATTGTGTATTAAAATATATGCATAGCATATTGGCAAATAATTTACCAATAGGAACAGCAGATCAGTTTGTGCAATACCAGCAACAAAAGTGACAGTAAACTATTCTTATATAGCATATGTTATATATCATAAATATGTAAAACAATCTGTTTTACAAAACAGTAAAACCACAAAGCAAAATAGTGATTCTTTTACATCAAAATTCTCCTCATTACCACAAAAAACTGCTTATAGACTCACTCCATACTCAGGCTTAGAAATTGACTGTAAATGTCAAGATTTCAGCCTCTTTGTCACTCCTCACCTTACAAATATCTTTTCCAGAATCCATATAAACAAACAGCATGCATGGTCACATTAAGCTAAATTCATTAGATCAAAGGTTATGGTATCCAATACATGTGTGTAAAGATACAGGAAGTCGAAAGATCATTATTGGAGTCTACTACATATGTCCAAAGCTTCCAGTAAGAGAGCAATCACTGAGAGGGGCAAACGGTGTATATAAAAGTAAATGCAGTTTGTAAGATAGGTCTCACATAACAAATAGTTAAGTATGGTATGGGGATTCCCAGAAGAAGTCCCTATGGCAATGCCAAAGGCTATTGTAATTGAAACCATGTGACTTATTTTGGAAATAGTACACGCATTTCCCCCTTGTATAGCTTGACTGCATATATCCATTTTTGTTTACCAATTAGCCAGTGACTTCAGAAACATAAGCAAAAAAAATACCTACCTGTTGAAATGTTAAGCATAGTCACTGTTTTAATTGAACAAAGAAAAAACTTCTATAAGACAAATTAAATATCATGTGATTTAGCTTAGGTAAATTATAATATTCTTCGTAAAAAAATGTAATGCATTTTTTTTTTAATTATTGGTTTATAGCTTACTTTGTGAAAAACAACAAAGATTAATAAAATATATGTTGCCTTTCAATGGACTATCATATATCAAGCCTTTTATATGAAGGACAAATTACTCAAAAAGCTGCTCATTTTTGTTTTGTTTTTTGATAATTACATTTTAGCACTTCAGCTTTGTCTATGCAGCCTTTAGTATATTTTATGTAAGCATAAGACTTACATACATTATTGTGGTACATAATTAAAGATTCTATCAGAAAGAAAAACTAAATTTATACGTACCTGATCACATCTGGGAATATTCCCCTCCTGACTACTAGGAGGAGGCAAAATACACCTCAACATATTAGAGCTTTAAATTCACCCCACTTCCTATGATCCTCAGTCATACATATATCCAAATAAATGAGAGAAAAATAAAAGCAGGAAGATAAAGTGGGGCAAAGAAGTGTAAAACAAGTACTGCAGCCATCTGAACAAAAATAAAGAAAGTGCAAGGCCTCGTGAATTCTCACCATCATGAAAGAAATTAATTGATCAGGTAAGCATACATTTTGTTCGCTTTCATCAGATGGTGAGAATCCATCAGTCATCACATGTGGGAATCAATACCAAAGCTGTGGAGTTCACGAGACTACCGTAAATAGGGACAGACAGTAGAGGCAGGATGTTACTATTCAGGTACTACGGCCCACAGAACTTTCCTGCCAAAGGCAGCCTCAGAAGAAGCATGCACATCAAAGTGATAAAACTTAGAAAAAGTGTATAAAGAAGACAAAGTAGTTGCATTACAAAAATGATCAATAGAAGCATCATTACGAAAGACCCAAGAAGTAGCAACTCAGTGGGAGTTTCCCTGTAACAAAATAAGCCCTGCAAGTTAAGGCTTTAAGCCAAGCTGCTAAAGTAACAGCTAAAGTTTTCTGACCTTTGCAAGGCCCAGAAAAAGGAACATAATAAGACGAAGAAACTACATTTTTGTGGCTTCCACATAATACCTGGGAGCTCTTATAACATATAAGTTGTGGAGAAGATGCTACTTAGAATTCTTAGGAGCTGGACAAAGAGAAGGAACTACAATTTCCTGATTTCTAGTATCTAGACACCACCTTAGGAAGAAAAGAATAGTTAGTGTGAAGAACAGCCTTATCCTAATGAAAAAATCAGAAAAGGAGGTTTGCATGACAAAACTGAAAGCTCAGAGACCCTTCTAGCTGAAGAAATAGCTATAAGAAAAATAACCTTCCAGAATAAAAGCTGAAGATCTAAACCATGCGTCGGCTTAAAAGAAGGAGTTTGAAGAACCCTCAAAACCAGAGTAAGATTCCAAAGAGGAGAAACTAGATGAACAACTGGTTTAATTCTTATCAGAGCCTGAACAAAAGCCTGAAGTCAGGAATTTTAGCAATTTTCTTATGAAACAAAACAGAAAGAGACAAAATCTGACCCTTCAGATTACCCTTCGGTAACCTTTACAAAAACACCACACAAAACATGATAAATACGTCTGGTAACAGGTTCCCTAGCTCCAATCAGGGTATCAATAGCCTTGTCAGAATAACCTCTCTGAGACAGAATTAAGTATTCAATCAACATGACGTGGGTTTTGAGAGCTTGATAAGAGAAAGGGCCTTGAGAGAGAAGATCCTTTCTTAGAGGAAGCCTCTAAAGCAGGCTTAAAGGACATCTGCACCAGATCTGCAAACCAAATCTGAGGCTTGTTCTTGCTAGATTCTGGCTATCAATCTGGATAGCAACACAAATGGAGGAAAATGTAAATCAGGTTGAACGACCAAGGGACCATTAGGGCAGACTGTCCCAAGAGTCCTGAGACCTTGCAAAATACTGAGGCAATTTGTGATTACTGAGGCAGTCTCTGGTAGACCCAACATCTTATAATTTGGTCAAAATCTTTCTGATTCAGAGAACATTCCCCTGAGTGAAGAGACTGACAACTGAGAAGGTCTGTCTCTCAATTGTTCACACCCTGAATGTGGATGGCAGAAATCCTGCAACTATAGAGCTTGGCCCATCTGATGATGCGGGACACTTCCCTTGTTGCTAAGGAACTGCGAGTTCCTCCCTGATTTTTTACAAAAGCTACATGATTTGTATCTGAGGTTGGGCCAACTCTGGAGAGCCATAAATATATCACAGAGTTCCAGAATATTTATTGGTAACCTCACCTCCCGAAGAGACCAAACTCCCTGCTATCTCTGAGACCCCCAAATAGCTTGCGAACCTAACAGGCTGGCGTTTGTAGAGATTACAATCCACAATGGTCGAAGGAGGATCCCTGAACAAGGACTGGTGAGTCTGCCACCAAGTCAAAGACTGGCTTGACTTCTGGTCTAACAATATACTCTTATGGGCTCTATTCCATTGATGCAGTATCTGCAATTGGAGGGCCTGAAAATGAAATCTGGCAAATGGAATTGCATCTGATGAAGCCACCATGACACCCACAACTCCCATACACTGGGCAACAAAAGGGAGAGGATTCAGCTACAGAAAGACACAGGCCAGTTGCAGCTTTAGTCTGAGCTGATGTAACAGAGACTAAAAAACACAATTAATTATGAACCCCAGAAAAGACACACAGGTCTGAGGAGTTGAGGAACTTTTCAGAAGATCTATTTTCCAACCATGACTCTGAAGCAACTGAAGAACCGTCTGAGTGTGTGACAAAGCCAGATTATAAGCAAGAGCCGGAATGTCATCCAAGTAAGGAACTACAGAAATTATTTGAGCTCAAACTACAGACAACAAGCTTGCATTACTTTTATAAACACTCTGGGAGCTGTAGCTAGACCAAAATGGAGGGCCACACACTGATAATGTTTGTCTAGAAAAGCAAATCTAAGGAACTTGACTTGATCCCTGTGTATAGGGATATGCAAATAAGCATCTTTAAGTCTATTGTAGACAAAAACTGACCCCACTGCACTAAACAAAGTAATGTATGAATTGTCTCTATCTTAAAAGTAGGACCTTTCAGGAATTTGTTCAATATTTTGAGATCCAAAACAGGCCAAATGTACCCTCTTTCTTTGGTACTAAAAAGAGAGTAATTACTCAAATTAATTCCAGAGCTCTCACAGAAAGCTTGGACCTTTAAAGGATCTTGAGACAGAAAGACTCCCTGAGGAGGCCTTGAATAAAAACTTGATTTCCAATATCCAAGGATCTTGAACAGATCTCTCCCATGCCTCTCAAAAGAGACTCAATCTGCCAAACCTTTATTCAGTCGTGAGACCTGGAATCTGAGACTGTTTGCTTTTACAACAAGAAGAGTTGGACTTCCAGGAGGATTTGGAAAAGCCAGAACTCTTGTCAGAGGGGGGATCTTTATAAAGCCTTAGTTTGTCTAAAGGTACGAAATAGGCCCAGCAGATCTAAGTTTACCCTTAGATTTTTTATCCTGCGGAAGAAAAACTAACTTACCCACAAGTGACTGTGGTAATAATAGTATCCAGTCCAGGCCTAAACTGAGTTTTACCCTGGAAAGGGAGAGAAAGCAATCTTGAAACCATATTAGCAGACAAAGAATTAAGCCACAAGGCACACCTAGCAAAAACAATTAATGCAGCATTTTAAGCATCACAAATAAATGAATTTGCTGTTCTCAGGAGATTAATGTGATCCTGAATCTCATCTAGAGTGGCTTCACCGGAACAAGTTCTGAGAAATGATCACACTAAACAACAGGGGCAGCAGAGACACAGGTTACACTGACTGCAGGTCTAAACATAAAACCTCTAAGCTGAAAGGATCACCTTAAAGTTTTCTATCTAAAGGATCCTTAAAAGAGAAACTATCCTCAAAAGAAGAGTGGAAACAGCTGCGTCTACCTCTTTGTGTTAACAAACGGGAGAGGAAACTGGTTTTAAATTTGGTAAGGGGAGTACCTGGCTTCTGCCATTCCTTAGAAATCATTTCAGAAACTGAATCAGGCTACTTAGGAGCTGCCTTAAAAATTGTATCAATCCCCTTAACAGGTTGCTTTGACAGTAGCCAGACAATCCTCTACCTCTAAAGCAATTAAAATTTACAGCAATAAAGCATGGATATGCTCAAGTCTGAAATTAAAGGATACATCCTAGGCCACAACAGCAGGGTTCTGAGACTTAGAGAGACTATCCTCAGAATAAAAGTCTTCAGGGTCACAATCTCCCCTGTCATTAATGGATAACTTTGAATGGCCTCTTCTAAGGGAAGTCTCTGATAAGCTAAAGGCCAAGGTAGGACCACCTTCAAATCCCTGCAAACCTCACTAATAGCTTAAGTTTTGGAGAAAGTTCAGAGGAACTCTCCTGGGAGCAACTCTGATATGGATTGCAGTATAAAGCACACAAATAGTTAACCCCAAAGGGGAGAAAGGGTAAAAATGATTAACCCTTAAAAAGTAAACATAGGTACTGTTAAAATAATCACGGAAAAAGCTGTAAAAAAGCTTACATAGCATATAACACGGCACGTAAAGGGTTAAATAAAATTTGTACCGCAAATTTGAAGTCAAGCTCTAATGATCAGAGTGCCTCACTACCTCCACCGGTCCTAAGAACCTTCCTACACACTGAGAATGTTACACAGAAACAAGAAAGGATTATAACAAAGAAAAGGTGCTCTAAAAAGTTCACTAAAACCGTTAATCCTTACCCACTTGCACTACTAGTGAGATCTAAAGCTAAAACAGGTAACAAAGCACAGGTGATGTAAAACATACTGTGCTAACAGCCAGGGGGCTATGAAGGTGAAGGTACTAACCGCTCAGTACCTCTGTTCACTGTGCTTACCTCAGCTGCAGAAACTTGCTTCCAGTAGACTATCCCATTCTAAGCAGTGCAAGCACAATGCCAAGGATCTAAATCAGTAACAGTATCTCAACCCAGGGGATTGGTGGACAAGTCCACATTTCACCTGGGAAGGGCGGTGGATCCACAACTCACTGTAGACCAGGGGATTGGAAGACAAGTCCATATTTCACTTGGAAGGCCTGCACTATTTCTCACTGTGAAAAGACCTTTCACTGCCTGGCTGATAACTCCTTGTCTACCCCTCTGAACAACCGGTTACTGAGAGAAGGACTCAGGCCCCAGATCAGTTAGAGGATCCCCTTTCAAACATTGAGTAGATCTTGCGCTTCACTTTCACCTCACTTCTCATCAAGGAGGCAAAAGAAAATGACAGAGGATCATGGAAAGTGGGAGGGATTTAAAGCTCTGGTGTGTTGGGTGCCCTTTGCCTCCTCCTATTGGTCAGGAGGGGAATATTCCCACACGGGATGACTCGTGGACTCACCATCTGATGAAAGAGCAAGCCTTGTACATTACATAGACAGAAAAATATAGTGTATTTTTGATAACTAATATGCTTTATAATTATTGTTATTTAAAAAAAGTACTGAGACTGAAGACATCACATTTTTTATAGAGGGAGAGTTGACAGTGGACCTTCCGACCCCAATCCAGATTGATTCATTTCTTAACCAATCAGCATTGCTTTCCAATATAAAAAAAATATGTAACACTGGACTAGGCCCAGACCACTGTGATGAAGAGGAATATGAAGAATCCTGTGGGCAGAAAAGACTATGGTCATGTTTTGGCCAGTTGATGTTTTTTGAGGAGTATAAGTTAGCAAACAGAGGGGAGACTTTATTGATGTAGTGACTGAGTTGGGAGTTGCTTCAGAGACTCCCATAGAATGCCCATCTACTTGGGTTCCAATATCTATAGTATGGTTTTGCAGTGGGGGATATAGGGGTCAGAGTTGTGAGTGGGGCTGATGCAGGTAGTTTATTACTGTTGACTGAATTAATGGTTCCAGTTAATTGCAGCTATAACACTTGTACCTATATGATACAGTGGGTATTGAAAATAATCACCCCCCTTGAAAATAATAACATTTTGTTGCTTTGCAGCCTGAAATAAAGACAGAGACAGTTTTGTTTATCCAGTTGTAATTACTCAGTGCAACTTAGAACATCCAAGTGAAAGATATAACACCAACATGTCAGGCAAAAATAAAGACAATTCAAAAACAGAATCACTGATTTGGAAAAAGGATCACTTCCTTGTGCCAGTATTTTGTTAAAGTAGCTTTTGCTTTAATTACATCCTTTAGTCTGTTGGGATATGTCTCTACTAACTTTGCACATTTGGGGGTCAATCCGATAAAAATCGTCGGCGACGCCAATATTTGCGCGGGTTTGGTATCCTATATACGGCGTAACCTAGAAGTTACGCGCGTATATTTCTGCCGTCGCCCGTAGTTTTTTGGGCCATAGGCAGGTATACCAAACCCGCGCAGTTTGGTATCCAATATACAGCGTAAGGACTTACGTGGCGAAAATGGAGAAATCTTACTCCATTTTCACCTCGCCACAAAAAGCAGCCGTAAGAAGCCTTACGCTGACTATTGGAGCCCCGTAACTCCCTAAACTGGCTGCTAAAATAAACCTAACACCTAACGCATGCGCAATGTCTATCTCCCTGTCAACCGCGATCTGCTAAAATAAACCTAACACCTAACGCATGCACAATGTCTATCTCCCTGTCAACCGCGATCCCCCGCCGCAATCCATAATAAAGTATTTAACCCCTAAACCGTCGCCATCTACATAAACTAACCCCCTACTGTGAGCCCCTAAAACCGCCACCATCTAACTGATCTATCCCCTAATGTGAACCCCTTACACCGCCGCCATCTATATTAAAATTATTAACCCCTAATTTAATCTACCTACCCCGCCGCCAGCTATATTATCTATATTAACCCTAAGTATATTATAGTTAATATAGTTATTACATTATATATATTAACTATATTAACCCTAATTATATTAGGGTTAATATAGTTACTATAGTATTTATATAAACTATATTAACTCTATCTAACCCTAACACCCCTAACTAAATTCTTATTAAATAAATCTAATTCATATTATAAACTAAAATATTCCTATTTAAATCTAAATACTTACCTATAAAATAAACCCTAAGATAGCTACAATATAATTAATAATTACATTATAGCTATGTTAGGGTTTATATTTATTTTACAGGTAAATTGTTAATTATTTTAACTAGGTATAATAGCTATTAAATAGTTATTAACTATTTAATAGCTACCTAGTTAAAATAATTACCCAATTACCTGTAAAATAAATCCTAACCTAAGTTACAAATACACCTACACTATCAATAAATTAAATAAACTACAAATATCTATCTAAAAATACAATTAAATAAACTAAACTAAATTACAAAAAAAAACACTAAATTACAAAAAATAAAAAAAAGATTACAAGATTTTTAAGCTAATTACACCTATTCTAAGCCCGCTAAATAAAATAATAAAGCCCCCCAAAATAAAAAAATTCCCTACCCTATTCTAAATTAAAAAAAGTTCAAAGCTCTTTTACCTTACCAGCCCTTAAAAGGGCCTTTTGTGGGGGCATGCCCCAAAGAAAACTGCTCTTTTGCCTGCAAAAAAAAACACAATACCACCCCCCAACATTACAACCCACCACCCACATACCCCTAATCTAACCCAAACCCCCCTTAAATAAACCTAACACTACCCCCCTGAAGATCTCCCTACCTTGTATTCACCCAGCCGGGCCGAACCGATCCAGGCGATGTGTTCCAGCAAGCGGCAGTGAAGTCTTCATCCATCCGGGCGATGTCTTGAAGCAAGCGGCAGAGAGTCTTCTTCCATCGGCGACGTCTTCAAGCAAATCGGCATCTTCAATCTTCTTACTTCGCTCCTCCGCCGCGGAGCATCCTTCCGGCACGACCACTTCCCGACGAATGAGGTTCCTTTAAATGACGTCATCCAAGATGGCGTCCGCCGAATTCCAATTGGCTGATAGGATTCTATCAGCCAATCGGAATTAAGGTAGAAAAATCTGATTGGCTGATTGAATCAGCCAATCAGATTCAAGTTCAATCCGATTGGCTGAACCAATCAGCCAATCGGATTGAACTTGAATCTGATTGGCTGATTACAAGTTTTGTGGAGAATGTGTGATATTGTTGTTACATGCACACAATGACCACTCTTTGTCAAATATTCCTGCTACTGCTTCAGAGTTGCTGTGGGCCTCTTGGTAGCCTCTCTGACCAGTAGCCTCTCACACCAGAGCTCTTTCATCCAGTTTGGAGTGAATTCCTGATCCAGAGAGGGTCTGTGTTGTACCAAATACCTTCCACTTCATAATAGTCGTCAATGTGCTTTTAGCAATTAATAAAGCCTTTGATATTTTCTTGTATACATCTCCTGACTTGTGCCTGTCTGCAACATTATCCCTGAGATCTTTTGAGAGTGTCTTGCCACCCATAGTTGATTTCTTTGCTTCAGTTGCACTACCAGGGACTGAGATGCTCCAGGAAAGCTCTTTTCATGTTAAGCTAATCAATATGCCCACAGCTGCTCACAGTTAAGGGTCAAATGGCTTTGTGTGTTTCGTTGCAGGGATTAGCTACACCTGATTGAGTTTACAAGTAATTTTAGGAGGGGGTGATCCTTTTTATAACTTAGTGATTCTGTTTTTGAATTGTTTTTATTTTTGCCTGACATGTTGGTGTTATATCTTTCACTTGGATGTTATAAGTTGCACTGAGTAATTACAACTGGATAAACAAAAACTGTGTCTGTCTTTATTTCAGGCTCCAAAGCAACAAAATGTTTTCAAGGGGGGTGATTCTTTTCAATACGCACTGTATGTATATACCAGTGTTTTTGCAGGTAGGGTCAGAAGCTTCTTGCTGGGTGGTCATTGCAACCAGCTGTAAAGAGCCACCATTATTTAGTGACTCTTAAACTGCACACTATCACTATATAATAGTAGTAATTAGTTAGGGTTTAGCCTACAATTTCAAAAGCCTATATTGTATAAAGGAAAATTAAACTTCATTGCTATATCTGAGATACTGTAGGGAGTGTTTATTATTTAAATCAAGGACTTCAAGGGTCAATTAATTTATTTTATTAACATATTTTACTGCTTTGAAGTCTGCCAGTATTTATTTTTAGTACATTTAGTACGTTTGCACTTATTTACGTAGTGCATTTTGTTATAACTATAGAGTATTACATATTTTGATATACTGTAGATGTATAGAAATATACATGTGTTGGATCTGCACAATATGCAAGTATTTTTCATTTTACATTCTTATGCAGAAAGGTCATATATTTACAAGCTTAAGTTTTCTTCAGTAAAGATGAGAAGAGTGACAAGCATGATATCTGAGGTTAAAAAGGTACAGGCAAATGTTTCTTTTTTTCTTTTTTCTGTCTCATATTTTTGCAGATGCTAAACTTGACAAAAGCAGTCTAAG